>NC_138319.1:39882500-39905000 GCF_965601325.2 Salmo salar
TTTCTCTCTGCCTCTCTACCAACCCTCCCTCTCTTCCTCCCTTCACCTCCTTCTCCCCTCTCCCTCACTACGCACCTTCCTCCCTCCTCCTTCTCTCTGCCTCTCTACCACCTCCCTCCAGCCTCCTTCTCTCTCCCTCTCTACCACCTCCCTCCAGCCCCCTTCTCTCTCCCTCTCTACCACCTCCCTCTCTACCTCCCTCCTCCTTCTCCCTCTCTACCACCTCCCTCCAGGCCTCCTTCTCTCTGCCTTGCCGGACTACTCAGTGTGTGAAGCCTGAGCTCCAGCCCATCATTCTGCAGGATGTGGCCTATTTGAGGAATATCTCTCATATGCTGCACCCTCCTCTACCACCTCCCTCCCTCTCTCTCTCTCTCTCTTCCCTCTACCACCTCCCTCCCTCTCTTGCTCCCTCTCTCTCTCCCTCCCTCCTCCCTCTCCCTCTCTACCACCTCCCTTCTCTCCCTCTCTTTCTTCCCCTCTACCACCTCCCTCTCTCCCTCCCTCTCTCCCCTCTCTTTCTTCCCCTCTTACCACCTCACTCCCTCCTCTCTCTCCCTCTCTAACCACCTCCCTCTCTTCCTCCCTCCTCCTTCTCCCACTCCCTCTCTACCACCTCCCTCCAAACCTCCCTCTCCCATACTGCTCTACCCTCTCCCTCTCTCCCTCCCTCCTCCCTCTCCCATTTCCCTATTCCACCTCCCTCTCTCTCCCTCCCCCCTCTCTCTATCTCTCTCTCTCTCTCTCTCTCTCTCCCCCTCCCTCTCTCCCTCCCTCCTCCCTCTCCCATTTCCCTATTCCACCTCCCTCTCTCTCTCCCTCCCTCTCTCTCTCTCTCTCTCCCTCTCTCTCTCTCCCCCTCCCATACTCCCTCTACCACTGCCCACTCTCCCACTCTCCCTCTCTCCTTCCCTCTACCTCTCCCCTCTACCACCTCCCTCCCTCCCTCCCTCCCTCCCTCCCTCCCTCCCTCCCTCCCTCCCTCCCTCCCTCCCTCCCTCCCCTCCCTCCCTCCCTCCCTCCCCCTCCCTCCCTCCTTCTCCCATAGACCCCTCTACCATCTCCCTTCCTCCCTCCCTCTCTCCCCTCCTCCCTCTTCCATACCTCTCTACCACCTCTCTCTCTCCCTCTCAAGCCCAGCTGGATGATGCTACGGATAAAAGTGTCTGCTAAATGACATCTAATAACTGTCAATACCCACATGGTTAACCAGGCCGGATCAGACAGCTGGCTCGGTTGGACCGTGGCTGTCAACATACTTCACTGTTACTTGACAATTTGTATTATGACCCATAAGTTGAAAAACATTGTTTCTAGTCAGGACCCTGTCTGTGGAAAGCTACCACTCTCATCAGGGTTAATGTAATACAAAACTATTGTTCACACGCACGCACGCACGCACGCACACACACACACACACACACAAAAACACACACGCACGCACACACACACACACGCGCGCGCACGCACGCACGCACGCACGCACACACACACACACACACACACACACGCACACACACAAAAACACACGCGCGCGCACGCACACACGCACGCACGCACGCACGCACGGTGTAAAGTATCCTACAGCATAAAAACAAAACATCAAACAAATCAACCCCGAGGCTGGTTCAGATACAGGAAGTATGTGAGTTAGCCCGGTGTTAAGTCGGGATTACTTAAGCTTGACTAACACTATTAGTTGGCCAGAGAAACCCAACGCCCACATTATTTTCAGAGTGATTCATATACGGCAGCAGGGATTGGCTGGTCGGTGACTGTACCAGTGACGGCTGCAGCACATAAACATCTTTTAAGGGAGTTATATATTTTTGGCTGCTGCTATTATGAGATATGCTAAGTTCACTAAAGAGAAAGATAGCCGTGTAATGTAATACAGGAGGGTTATAATGTTGGTTCACCCAGAACTAAAAATTAATGTCATGTGGTCAGATGCTTAAGTAGTCTGTCCAAGAGAGATTAGAATGTTAGAGTGGCACATCAGATAGAAGGACATGGACATATTGAGGAGAGAGAAAGGTGGACATATTGAGGAGAGAGAAAGGTGGACATAATGGTGAGAGAAAGGTGGACATATTGGGGAGAGAAAGGTGGACATAATGGTGAGAGAAAGGTGGACATAATGGTGAGAGAGAAAGGTGGACATATTGAGGAGAGAGAAGGTGGACATAATGGTGAGAGAAAGGTGGACATATTGAGGAGAGAGAAAGGTGGACATAATGGTGAGAGAAAGGTGGACATATTGAGGAGAGAGAAAGGTGGACATATTGAGGGAGAGAAAGGTGGACATAATGAGGTGAGAGAAAGGTGGACATAATGAGTGAGAGAAAGGTGGACATAATGGGGAGAGAAAGGTGGACATAATGGGGAGAGAAAGGTGGACATATTGTGAAAACTAGAGAGAAAGGTGGACATATTGAGGAGAGAGAAAGGTGGACATAATGAGTGAGAGAAAGGTGGACATATTGGGGAGAGAAAGGTGGACATATTGGGGAGAGAAAGGTGGACATAATGGTGAGAGAAAGGTGGACATATTGGGGAGAGAAAGGTGGACATAATGGTGAGAGAAAGGTGGACATATTGAGGAGAGAAAGGTGGACATAATGGGGAGAGAAAGGTGGACATATTGAGGAGAGAAAGGTGGACATATTGGGGAGAGAAAGGTGGACATAATGGGGAGAGAGAAAAAGTGGACATTCTCACACCCCCATTCTCATTGTCAGGGCTGTAGTGGAGCAGGTTGAGAGCTTCAAGTTCCTTGGTGTCCCACATCACCAACAAACTAGACATGGTCCAAACACACCAAGACAGTCGTGAAGAGGGGCATTACAAAACCCATTCCCCCTCAGGAGACTGAAAAGATTTGGCAACGGTCCTCAGATCCTCAAAAAAGTTCTACAGCTGCACCATCGAGAGCATCCTGACTGGTGGCATCACTGTCTGGATGGTAACTGCTCGGCCTCCGACCACAAGGGCACTGCAGAGGGTAGTGCGTACGGCCCAGTACATCCCCAGGGCCAAAGCTTCCTGCTATCCAGCACCTCTATACCCAGGCGGTGTCAGAGGAAGGCCCAAAAAATTGTCAAAGACTCTAGCTACCCTAGTCATAGACTGTTCTCTCTGGTACCGCACAGCAAGCGGTATCAGAGCGCCAAGTCTAGGTCCAAGAGGCTTCTAAACAGCTTCTAGCACCAAGCCATATGACTCCCAAACACCTAATCAAATGGACTATTTTGCATTGCCCCTCCCCCCCCGCCCCCCATTTTACACTGCTGCTACACTATGTTTATTATCCATTGCATTGTCAGTCTACCTATATGTACATATTACTTCAATTACGTCAACTAAGCTGTGCCCCCGCACATTGACTCTGTACCGGTACCCCCCCTGCGTATTGCCTCGCAACTGTTATTTTACTGCTGCTCTTTAATTATTTGTTACTTTTGGATTTTTTTTAATAACAGCTTTGCACACTATTGGCATTCTCTCAACCATCTTCACCTGGAATGCTTTTCCAACAGTCTTGAAGGAGTTCCCACATACGCTGAGCATTGTTGTTGGCTGCTTTTCCTTCAAAAGCTGATGGAGATAGAAGTGTATCCACTGTCTTCACATCACGCACACTAAACCTACTGTAAGGGAGTGCGTAACTGGCGGCAGGGAAGTCAGGCGCAGGAGAGCAAACCTTGGTAATCAACGGAGCAGTTTTATTCATAAAACCACTGGTAACCAGAACCACAAGCAAACGGGTACAAAACCCGTCGCGCACCAGAGAAAACGTGCACATGCACTTACAAATAACAATTCCACACAAAGAAATGGGGGGAACAGAGGGTTAAATACACAACATGTAATAGGGGGAATTGAGAAACAGGTGTGTGAGAAGACAAGACAAAACAAATGGAAAATGAAAAGTGGATCGATGACCGCCGAGCGCCGCCCGAACAAGGAGAGGAACCGACTTCGGCGGAAACCGTGACACCTACAGTCTAGTTGAGACAGACAGTATTATAGATGCTCCTCTCCTCTCCTCTCTTCTTTTTTTTTGAGCAGTCAGAGTGTGCAAAGCTTGGTCTTTTTCCAAATAGGGGCTATCTTCTGTATAGCTCCCGTACCTTGTCACAACACAAGTGATTGGGTCAAACATATTAAGAAGGAAAGAAATTCCACAAATTAACTTTTAACACGGCACACCTGTTCATTGAAATGCATTCCAGGTGACTACCTCATGAAGCTGGTTGAGAGAATGCCAAGAGTGTGCAAAGCTGTCATCAAGGCAAATGGTGGCTACTTTGAAGAATCTTAAATAATAAAATATATTTTGATTGGTTTAAGACTTTTTTTGGTTACTACATGATTCCATATATGTTATTTCATAGTTTTGATGTCTTCACTATTATTCTACAATGTAGAAAATAGTACAAATAAAGAAAAACCCTTGAATGAGTAGGTGTGTCCCAAATGTTTGACTGGTACTGTATATTTTCATAGTATTATTATATTATATATTGTGTATTACACCGAGCCCAGGACAGTCTTGGAGAAGTGGAAAATGTATGCGTCCCAAATGGCAGTAGTCAAAAGTAGTGCACTATATAGGGAAATAGGGTTCCATAGGGCTCTGGTCTAAATTAGTGCACCTATATATAGGGAATAGGGTTCCATAGGGCTCTGGTCTAAATTAGTGCACTCTATAGGGAATAGGGGGTCATTTGGAATGTGTTTAATAATGCAGGAAACATGGTCTGGCAGAAATCCTGCCAGACCATGCTGAGGTCAGAGCTGGAGCTGTGATATTGAAAAGTAAATGAGAAGAGAGAGAGAGAGAGAAGAGAGAGAGAGAGAGCGAGAGAGGGAGATAGAGATAGAGAGAGGGGGAGATAGAGAGAGAGAGAGAGAGAGGAGAGAGAGAGAGACAGAGAGATAGAGAAAGATTAACCATGGTTAGTACTGTTTTCATATTTAATCACTACAATGGAAGAATACATGTGTTAAAGTCTTTATTCCAACCCCGTAACCCCTCTCTCTATAAGCTGACTCATCTCTCCCTCTCTCTTTCGCTCTCTCCTCCACTCTCTATCTCTCTCTTTACCCACTCTCCCCCACCTCTCTCTCTCTT
This sequence comes from Salmo salar, assembly GCF_965601325.2. Taxonomy (NCBI): domain Eukaryota; kingdom Metazoa; phylum Chordata; class Actinopteri; order Salmoniformes; family Salmonidae; genus Salmo; species Salmo salar. The sequence continues at coordinate 39,887,638 of NC_138319.1, forward strand.
TCTCTCTCCTCTCTCTCCCTCCTCTATTTCCTCTCTCCCCTCTCTCTACCTCCTCTCTCTCCTCTCCCCTCCCCTCCCCCCCTCGCTCTCCAGTACAAATATGTGCCATTCCCCAGTACATGACCAGTCAAGCCATGCAGAGAGTCAGTGAAATTCAATCCATTTGACACCAACACAACCCAACACAATCTCTGACCTGACACATTTCTGCACACGGGACCAAAATAATGATGCTTTAGTCTCTCTCTCTCTCTCTCTCTCTCTCTCTCTCTCTCTCTCTCTCCTCTCTCCTCTCTCTCTCTCTCTCTCTCTCTCTCTCACTCTCTCTCTCTCTTCTCTCTCTCTCTCTCTCTAACCTTCTTCAACCTGTCTCCTGTCCTTCATCTACACTGATTGAAGTGGATTTAAAAGGTGACATCAATAAGGGATCATAGCTTTCACCTGGAATCACCTGGTCAGTCAATGTCATGTTATTGCGGGTGTAGTGAAATGCTTGTGCTCCAACAGTGCAGTAGCATCTAACAATTCACTACAATACACACACATCTAAATGTAAAATGAATGAAGTACGAAATATATAAATATTAGGACGAGCAATGTCGGAGTGGCATTGACTAAAAATACAGTAGAATAGAATACAGTATATTCAGATGAGATGAGTAAAGCAGTATGTAAACACTATTCAAGTGACTATTGTTCCATTATTAAAGTGACCAGTGATTCCCTGTGTATCTATATGGGGCAGCAGCCTCTAAGGTGCAGGGTTGAGTAACAAGGTGGAAGCCGGCTAGTGATGGCTATTGAACGGTCTGATGGCCTTGAGATAGAAGCTGTTTTTCATTCTCTCGGTCCCAGCTTTGATGCACCTGTACTGACCTCGCCTTCTGGATGGTAGCGGTGTGAACAGGCAGTGGCTCGGGTGGTTGTTGTCCTTGATGATCTTTTTTGGCCTTCCTGTGGCATCGGGTGCTGTAGGTCTCCTGGAGGGCAGGTAGTTTGCCCCGGTGACGCGTTGTGCAGACCGCACCACCCTCTGGAGAGCCTTGCGGTTGAGGGAGGTGTAGTTGCCGTACCAGGCGGTGATACAGCCAGACAGGATGCTCTCGATGGTGCGTCTGTAAACGTTTGTCAGGGTCTTAGGGGTCAAGCCCGAATTTCTTCAGCCTCCTGAGGTTAAAGAGGCGCTGTTGCGACTTCTTCACGACACTGTCTGTGTGGGTGGACCATTTCCCTTTGTCAGATTGTGTACGCTGAGGAAATTGAAGCTTTTCACTCCACTGAAACCCTCTGGATGTGGACGTGCTCACTCTGTCTCCTGAAGTCCACGATCAGCTCCTTCGTTTTGTTGACGTTGAGGAAGAGGTTGTTTTCCTGGCACCACTCAGCAAGAGCCCTCACCTCCTCTCTGTAGGCTGTCTCGTCATTGTTGGTAATCAGGCCTATCACTGTTATGTCGTCTGCAAACTTGATGATTGAGTTGGAGATGAACAGGGAGTACAGGAGGGGGCTGAGCACGCACCCTTGTGGGGCCCCTGTGTTGAGGATCAGCGTAGTGAAAGTGTTTCCTACCTTTACCACCTGGGGGTGGCCTGTCAGGAAGTCCAGGACCCAGTTGCACAGGGTTGGGTTGAGACCCAGGGCCTTAAGCTTAATGATGAGCTTGAAGGGAACTATGGTGTTGAATGCTGAGCTATAGTCAATGAACAGCATTCTTACATAGGTATTCCTCTTGTCCAGATGAGATAGGGCAGTGTACAGTGTGATAGCGATTGCATCATCCTTGGATCTATAGGGGCGGTAAGCAAATTGAAGTGGGTCTAGGGTGACTTGTAAGGTGGAGGTGATATGATCCTTGACTAGTCTCTCAAAGCACTTGATGATGACAGAAGTGAGTGCTACGGAGCGATAGTCATTTAGTTCAGTTACCTTTGCTTTATTGGGTACAGGAACAATGGTGGACATCTTGAAGCATGTGGGGACAGCAGACTAGGATAAGGAGAGATTGAATATGTCTGTAAACACACCAGCCAGCTGGTCTGCCATGCTCCAAGGACGCGGCTAAGGATACCGTCTGGGCTGGAAGCCTTGAGAGGGTTAACACGTTTAAATGACTTACTCACGTCGGCCATGGAGAACAAGAGCCCACAGTCCTTGATAGCGGGCCGCGTCAGTGGCACTATGTTATCCTCAAAACGGTAGAAGAAGGTGTTTAGCTTGTCCGGGAGCAAGATGTCGGTGTCCGCGACGTGGCTGGTTTTCCCTTTATAATCCGTGATTGTTTGTAGACTCTGCCACATACGGCTCGTGTCTGAGCCGTTGAAATGCGACTTCACTTTGTCTCTGTACTGACGTTTTGCCTGTTTGATTGCCTTATGGAAGGAATATTCAACCATATTCCCAGACGCCGTGGTCACACTTCCTGATGAACTCAGTCACCGTGTCAGTGTATACAGAGGCAACCTATCCCAGTCCACGTGATCAAAACAATGTTGAAGCATGGATTCTGATTGGTCAGGCAAGCATTAAATAGACCTTAGCACGGGTACTTCTTGTTTGAGTTTGTGCCTATAGGAAGGCAGGAGCAGAATAGAGTTGTGATCTGATTTGCCAAAGAGAGGACGGGGGAGGGCCTTGTAGGAAGGGAGAGTAACAATGGTCGAGAGTTCTTTTAGCGCTGCAGTCAATGTGTTGAAAGAATTTCGGTAGCGTTTTCCTCAAATTTGCTTTGTTAAAATCCCCAGCTACAATAAATGCAGCCTCAGGATATGTGATTTCCAACTTTCACAAAGTCCAGTGTAGTTCCTTGAGGGCCGTCGTGGTATCGGCTTGAGGGGGATATACACGGCTGTGACTATAACCAAAGAGAATTCTCTTGGGAGGTAATACGGTCGGCATTTGATTGTGAGGTATTCTAGGTCGGGTGAACAAAATAACTTGAGTTTCTGTATGTTAACACAATCGCACCATGAGTTCTTTATTTCTGTCTGCACGATGAACTGAGAACCCAGCTGGCTGTATGGATGGGGACAGTATATTCAGAGAGTCTTTATTCCTGTCTGTGTAATGTACTGAGAACCCAGCTGGCTGTATGGACGGGGACAGTATATCCGGAGAGAGACATGATTCCGTGAAACAGAGTATGTTACAGTCCCTGATGTCTCTCTGGAAGTAGATCCTCGCCCTGAGCTCGTCTACTTTATTGTCCAGAGACTGTACATTATCGAGTAAATTACTCAGAAGCGGTGGATGGTGTGCCCAAAGAATCCAATTCGGGAAAGTCGTATTTCTGGTCGTAATGCTAGAGAGTTTCCGCCGCTCTGATTTCCCCCCCAAAAAATTCCGGCTGTATGTAATAACACAAAAAACTTTCTGAGCTAATAATGTAAGAAATAACAAAAATAAAGAAAAATACTGCAAAGTTGCCTCGGAGCTAGAAGCAAAGCCGCCATGTCAGTCTGAGTTGTAGTATGAATAGTAAGGGAAGATGTTGTGATGTTTTCCCTAACAGATATAGGAGTTTATCAAAGTTTTGATTTGATTTCAAATTATTTGTGGGTCTCCTCTTTTTCTCTCTCTGTCTTTCTCTATCTCACTCTTTTTCTCTCTCTCTTTCTCGCTCTCTCTCTCTCTTTCTCTCTCTCTCTCTTTCTCTCGCTATCTCTCTCTCTCTCTCTCTCTCTCTTTCTTTCTCTCTTTTTCTCTCTTTCTCTCTCTCTTGCTCTCTCTTTCTCTCTCTCTCTCTTTCTCTCTCTCTCTCTCTCTCTCTCTCTCTCTCTCTCTCTCTCTCTCTCTTTCTCTCTCTCTCTTTTTCTCTCTCTCTCTTTCTTTCTCTCTCTCTCTCTTTCTCTCTCTCTCTTTTTCTCTCTCTCTCTTTCTTTCTCTCTTTCTCTCTCTCTCTCTTTTCTCTCTCTCTCTCTTTCTCTCTCTCTCTCTTTCTCTCTCTCTCTTTTTCTCTCTCTCTCTTTCTTTCTCTCTTTCTCTCTCTCTCTCTTTTCTCTCTCTCTCTGTCTGTCAGGTATAGACAGTCTCTGATATTGCATCAGGAGAAATTGTTATTTCTCTTTAACCTGGGGTATGACTGGTCCTGTAAAGTCTCTCTCTGTGTGTGTGTGTGTGTGTGTGTGTGTGTGTGTGTGTGTGTGTGTGTGTGTGTGTGTGTGTGTGTGTGTGTGTGTGTGTGTGTGTGTGTGTGTGTGTGTGTGCATCAGAGAGACAGGGAGAGAGAGACCTATACTTATCTGTTCATGTATTTTCCCTTTCATACTTCAACTATTTGCACATTGTAACAACACTGTATATAGCCAATAATATAACATTTCAAATGTCGATATTCTGCTAACTGTTCATTTCTGATTGTTTATTTCCCTTGTTTATTTTTTATTTCACTTGCTTTGGCAATGTAAACATATGTTTCCCATGTCAATAAAGCCCTTTGAATTAAATTGAGAGACAGAGAGAGAAAGAGAGAGAGAGAGAGAGATACAGAGAGAGAGAAAGGGGGAGGGAGAGAGAGAGGGAGAGAGGGGGGGTAAGAGAGATAAGAAAGGGAGGGGGAGGAGAGAGAGGACAAGAGAGAAAGAGAGACAGACAGAGAGAGAGAGAGATTGGGAGAGAGAGGACAAGGGAGAGAGAGAGAGGCCTTTGAGAAGGGTAGACACAGGAAAACAAACATAAAACAATTAGATTGTCATTTCCCCAAATTTGAAACCCTTATTCAAGGTTTCAAAGACCTCTCTGATGAGGATAGGCTACCCATCCTGTAGGGGGAGGACGCAGAGAGCTGTGGGTTGGCAGAGCACTACATTGCTCCCTGCCATGAGATGAGGGACAGTGTCTGACAGACCATCCTGTACATGTCCTCTATGCTTATTGTTATTGTTCAATGTGTGGCTATTTTGACCATTGGTTAAGCTTTGGCAAAATGTACATTGTTATGGGTCATGCCAATAAAGCAAATTCCAGTTACATACTAAAGATGTGGACCTAACACGCAACACGCCAACCACAGGACTCTGGTCTAGTTCCAGTTACATACGAAAGATCTGGAACAGGCGGATTCATGTAAGTGTGATAAGTATTATAAACAGGTCATTAACAGGTAATAAACATGTCATAAACAGGTCATAAACAAGTCATAAACATGTGATAAACATGTCAGAAAAATGTCATAAACATGTCATGAACATGTCATGAACAAGTCATAAACAGGTCATAAACAGGTCATAAACATGTCATAAACATGTCATGAACAGGTCATAAACATGTTATAAACAGGTTATAAACAGGTCATAAACATGTCATAAACATGTCATGAACAGGTCATAAACATGTTATAAACATGTCATAAACATGTCATGAACAGGTCATAAACATGTCATAAACAGGTCATAAACATGTCATGAACAGGTCATAAACATGTCATAAACATGTCATAAACAAGTCATAAACAGGTCATAAACATGTCATAAACATGTCATAAACAGGTCATAAACATGTCATAAACAAGTCATAAACTGGTCATAACATCTGAACACAATGACTGAAATATCAAAGGTGCTGCAGCAGGCCACTCAAACTGCCGTCATTATACAGTATTTACCTGTAGACGGGCAAACTGCCGTCATTATACAGTAATTACCTGTAGACGGGCAAACTGCCGTCATTATACAGTAATTACCTGAAGACGGGCAAACTGCCGTCATTATACAGTATTTACCTGTAGACGGGCAAACTGCCGTCATTATACAGTATTTACCTGTAGACGGGCAAACTGCCGTCATTATACAGTAATTACCTGTAGACGGGCAAACTGCCGTCATTATACAGTAATTACCTGTAGACGGGCAAACTGCCGTCATTATACAGTAATTACCTGTAGACGGGCAAACTGCCGTCATAATACAGTAATTACCTGTAGATGGGCAAACTGCCGTCATTATACAGTAATTACCTGTAGACGGGCAAACTGCCGTCATTATACAGTATTTACCTGTAGACGGGCAAACTGCCGTCATTATACAGTAATTACCTGTAGACGGGCAAACTGCCGTCATTATACAGTAATTACCTGTAGACGGGCAAACTGCCGTCATTATACAGTATTTACCTGTAGACGGGCAAACTGCTGTCATTATACAGTAATTACCTGTAGACGGTATAGTGAATATTTCGATGTGATATTGAATGGACCGTTAGTGGTCAGCCCACACCCCATGCTGCTGAAAGATAGTGGTGTGTGTGTGTGTGTGTGTGTGTGTGTGTGTGTGTGTGTGTGTCAGCCGTACAGCTGTCTGAAATCCAGCCAGATGATAAGCAGAACTGTAACGGCAACAAGTGTGTACAGTATCAGCTAAACCCCCCGCGAACACACACACACACACACACACACACACACACACACACACACACACACACACACACACACACACACACACACACACACACACACAGGAGACGCAGCAGATAGTGTTGACGGGACGGGGGAATGTATTCCTGGCCGGTGCTGATAAACTGACTCCAGTCTGGCCTTATTTAGTCAGACCACAACGCTGACACACCATCGAGCCTCATCAGACACCACCCTTCTACACTATCTCACACCACCTAGCCACATCAGACACCACCCTTCTAAACTATCTCACACCACCTAGCCACAGCAGACACCACCCCTTTACACTATCTCACACCACCTAGCCACAGCAGACACCACCCCTTTACACTATCTCACACCACCTAGCCACATCAGACACCACCCCTTTACACTATCTCACACCACCTAGCCACATCAGACACCACCCTTCTACACTATCTCACACCACCTAGCCACAGCAGACACCACACTCCCTCTACACTATCTCACACCACCTAGCCACATCAGACACCACCCTTCTACACTATCTCACACCACCTAGCCACATCAGACACCACACCCCCTCTACACTATCTCACACCACCTAGCCACAGCAGACACCACACCCCTCTACACTATCTCACACCACCTAGCCACATCAGACACCACACCCCCTCTACACTATCTCACACCACCTAGCCACATCAGACACCACACCCCTCTACACTATCTCACACCACCTAGCCACAGCAGACACCACACCTCCCTACACTATCTCACACCACCTAGCCACATCAGACACCTCCCTACACTATCTCACACCACCTAGCCACAGCAGACACCCCCTCTACACTATCTCACACCACCTAGCCACAGCAGACACCCCCTCTACACTATCTCACACCACCTAGCCACAGCAGACACCCCCTCTACACTATCTCACACCACCTAGCCACAGCAGACACCCCCTCTACACTATCTCACACCACCTAGCCACATCAGACACCATACCCCCTCTACACTATCTCACACCACCTAGCCACAGCAGACACCTCCCTACACTATCTCACACCACCTAGCCACAGCAGACACCTCCCTACACTATCTCACACCACCTAGCTAGTGTAGAATGGGGAGAAGGTATGTGCTTGTTGGTCTGTGTTTGTAGTAGGGTATGTGTGTGTGTGTGTGTGTGTGTGTGTGTGTGTGTGTGTGTGTGTGTGTGTGTGTGTGTGTGTGTGTGTGTGTGTGTGTGTGTGTGTGTGTGTGTGTGTGTCTCCCAATCCAACCAGTCTCCACTGTGCCTCTGATGTCTATACTGACTGGCAGCAAGTGAGAAGAGAAAGAGAGTTGGAGAGAGAGAGAGAGAGAGAGAGAGCGAGAGAGAGAGAGAGAGAGAGAGAGGGGGGACGGAGAGAGAAGAGAGAGAAGAGAGAGGAGAGAAAACAGAGAGGAAAACTCCTTGTTTTTGTGTTTGTCGCCTAATTTGTGTCCCGACGGATAATAAATAAAACCAATTCACAATCTATAAGTGATTCATGAGAAAAAAACGTTTGAATGTTATCAAGAAGATAATTATCATTCACTGTCTCCTCGTCCTGACATGGTGAGAACATGACACCAGCATTCAGTTAATCACTGTGCTTAACCCCAACACACAGTCCTTATCTATGTCCCAACACTCTGCTACTCTCTGCTGCTCTCTCTGCTGCTCTCTCTCCACTTCTCTCTCTCTCTGCTTCTCTCTCTCTGCTGCTCTCTCTGCTTCTCTCTCTCTGCTGCTCTCTCTGCTTCTCTCGCTGCTTCTCTCTGCTACTCTCTCTGCTACTCTCTCTGCTTCTCTCTCTGCTTCTCTCGCTGCTTCTCTCTGCTACTCTCTCTGCTACTCTCTCTGCTCTCTCTGCTGCTCTCTCTCCACTTCTCTCTCTCTGCTTCTCTCTCTCTGCTGCTACTCTCTGCTGCTCTCTCTCTGCTACTCTATAATGAGATGAATGCCAGCACTACTCACTTATCTCTGTTCACAGACCTGACACACACACAGACACACACACACACACACACACACACACACACACACACACACACACACACACACACACACACACACACACACACACACACACACACACACACACACACACACACACACACACACACACGCACGCACGCACGCACGCACACACACAGGTAGTGGAAGCTGGCACCACAGAGGCTTCTACACCAGCATCATTCTAGCTCTCAATCGATTGGTTGATCAACACCATGAGGTCATCCGCTCTTCCCCAGGGGCTGATGGGATGGCTCGTCTAGGCCTACTTTCTCACAGAGGGATGTGTGTGTGTGAGTCCTCTTGTTTCTCCAATTCCAGACTCACTCCTCTATTCCACTTGACTGAATTAATTTGTCATCCCCTTTCCTCTCCTCTTTCTCTCTCTCCACCATCTGTTGGTTCCCTCTCTTCCCTCTCTTCCCTCTCTTCCCTGTCTCTTCCTCTCTCTTCCCTCTCTCTTCCCTCTCTTCCTCTCTCTTCTTCTCTCTTCCTCTCTCTTCCCTCTCTTCCTCTCTCTTCCCTCTCTCTTCCTCTCTCTTCCCTCTCTTCCTCTCTCTTCCTCTCTCTTCCCTCTCCCTTCCCTCTCTCTTCCTCTCTCTTCCTCTCTCTTCCTCTCTCTTCCCTCTCTTCCTCTCTCTTCCCTCTCTTCCCTCTCTCTTCCCTCTCTTCCCTCTCTTCCCTCTCTCTTCCCTCTCTTCCCTCTCTTCCCTCTCTTCCTGTCATCCCCTTTCCTCTCCTCTTTCTCTCTCTCCACCATCTGTTGGTTCCCTCTCTTCCCTCTCTTCCCTCTCTTCCCTGTCTCTTCCTCTCTCTTCCATCTCTCTTCCCTCTCTTCCTCTCTCTTCTTCTCTCTTCCCTCTCTTCCTCTCTCTTCCCTCTCTTCCTCTCTCTTCCCTCTCTTCCCTCCTTCCCTCTCTCCTCTCTCTTCCCTCTCTTCCCTCTCTTCCTCTCTCTTCCCTCTCTTCCCTCTCTCTTCCCTCTCTTCCCTCTCTTCCTCTCTCTTCCCTCTCTTCCCTCTCTTCCCTCTCTTCCCTCTCTTCCCTCTCTTCCCTCTCTCTTCCCTCTCTTCCTCTCTCTTCCCTCTCTTCCCTCTCTTCCCTCTCTTCCTCTCTCTTCCCTCTCTTCCCTCTCTTCCCTCTCTCTTCCTCTCTCTTCCCTCTCTTCCCTCTCTCTTCCCTCTCTTCCCTCTCTCTTCCTCTCTCTTCTTCTCTCTTCCCTCTCTTCCTCTCTCTTCCCTCTCTTCCCTCTCTTCCTCTCTCTTCCCTCTCTTCCTCTCTCTTCCCTCTCTTCCCTCTCTTCCTCTCTCTTCCCTCTCTTCCCTCTCTCTCCCTCTCTTCCCTCTCTTCCTCTCTCTTCCTCTCTCTTCCCTCTCTTCCTCTCTCTTCCCTCTCTTCCCTCTCTCTTCCTCTCTCTTCCTCTCTCTTCTTCTCTCTTCCTCTCTCTTCCCTCTCTTCCCTCTCTTCCTCTCTCTTCCCTCTCTTCCCTCTCTCTTCCCTCTCTTCCTCTCTTCCTCTCTCTTCCTCTCTCTTCCCTCTCTTCCCTCTCTCCCTCTCTCTTCCCTCTCTTCCCTCTCTTCCCTCTCTTCCTCTCTCTTCCCTCTCTTCCCTCTCTCTTCCTCTCTCTTCCCTCTCTTCCTCTCTTCCTCTCTCTTCCTCTCTCTTCCCTCTCTTCCCTCTCTCCCTCTCTCTTCCCTCTCTTCCCTCTCTTCCCTCTCTTCCTCTCTCTTCCTCTCTCTTCCCTCTCTTCCCTCTCTTCCTCTCTCTTCCCTCTCTTCCTCTCTCTTCCCTCTCTTCCTCTCTCTTCCCTCTCTTCCCTCTCTTCCCTCTCTTCCCTCTCTCTTCCCTCTCTTCCTCTCTCTTCCTCTCTCTTCCCTCTCTTCCCTCTCTTCCTCTCTCTTCCCTCTCTTCCTCTCTCTTCCCTCTCTTCCCTCTCTTCTCTCTCTTCCCTCTCTTCCCTCTCTCTTCCCTCTCTTCCCTCTCTTCCTCTCTCTTCCCTCTCTTCCCTCTCTTCCTCTCTCTTCCTCTCTCTTCCCTCTCTTCCCTCTCTTCCTCTCTCTTCCCTCTCTTCCCTCTCTCTTCCCTCTCTTCCTCTCTTCCTCTCTCTTCCTCTCTCTTCCCTCTCTTCCCTCTCTCCCTCTCTCTTCCCTCTCTTCCCTCTCTTCCCTCTCTTCCTCTCTCTTCCCTCTCTTCCCTCTCTCTTCCTCTCTCTTCCCTCTCTTCCTCTCTTCCTCTCTCTTCCTCTCTCTTCCCTCTCTTCCCTCTCTCCCTCTCTCTTCCCTCTCTTCCCTCTCTTCCCTCTCTTCCTCTCTCTTCCTCTCTCTTCCCTCTCTTCCCTCTCTTCCTCTCTCTTCCCTCTCTTCCTCTCTCTTCCCTCTCTTCCTCTCTCTTCCCTCTCTTCCCTCTCTTCCCTCTCTTCCCTCTCTCTTCCCTCTCTTCCTCTCTCTTCCTCTCTCTTCCCTCTCTTCCCTCTCTTCCTCTCTCTTCCCTCTCTTCCTCTCTCTTCCCTCTCTTCCCTCTCTTCCTCTCTCTTCCCTCTCTTCCCTCTCTCTTCCCTCTCTTCCCTCTCTTCCTCTCTCTTCCCTCTCTTCCCTCTCTTCCCTCTCTTCCTCTCTCTTCCCTCTATTCCCTCTCTCTTCCCTCTCTTCTCTCTCTTCCTCTCTCTTCCCTCTCTTCCCTCTCTTCCCTCTCTTCCCTCTCTTCCTCTCTCTTCCCTCTCTTCCCTCTCTTCCCTCTCTTCCCTCTCTTCCTCTCTCTTCCCTCTCTTCCCTCTCTTCCCTCTCTTCCTCTCTCTTCCTCTCTCTTCCCTCTCTTCCTCTCTCTTCCCTCTCTTCCCTCTCTTCCTCTCTCTTCCTCTCTCTTCCTCTCTCTTCCTCTCTCTTCTCTCTCTTCCCTCTCTTCCCTCTCTTCCTCTCTTGTCCCTCTCTCTTCCCTCTCTCTTCCCTCTCTTCCCTCTCTTCCTCTCTCTTCCCTCTCTTCCTCTCTCTTCCCTCTCTTCCCTCTCTTCCCTCTCTTCCTCTCTCTTCCCTCTCTTCCCTCTCTTCCCTCTCTTCCTCTCTCTTCCTCTCTCTTCCCTCTCTTCCTCTCTCTTCCTCTCTCTTCCCTCTCTTCCCTCTCTTCCTCTCTCTTCCCTCTCTTCCCTCTCTTCCTCTCTCTTCCTCTCTCTTCCTCTCTCTTCCTCTCTCTTCCCTCTCTTCCCTCTCTCTTCCCTCTCTTCCCTCTCTTCCTCTCTTGTCCCTCTCTCTTCCACTCTCTTCCCTCTCTTCCCTCTCTTCCCTCTCTTCCTCTCTCTTCCCTCTCTTCCTCTCTTGTCCCTCTCTCTTCCTCTCTCTTCCTCTCTCTTCCCTCTCTCTTCCTCTCTCTTCCCTCTCTTCCCTCTCTTCCCTCTCTCTTCCTCTCTCTTCCCTCTCTTCCTCTCTCTTCCCTCTCTTCCCTCTCTTCCCTCTCTTCCCTCTCTTCCTCTCTCTTCCCTCTCTTCCCTCTCTTCCTCTCTCTTCCCTCTCTTCCTCTCTCTTCCCTCTCTTCCTCTCTCTTCCCTCTCTTCCCTCTCTTCCCTCTCTTCCTCTCTCTTCCCTCTCTTCCCTCTCTTCCTCTCTCTTCCTCTCTCTTCCCTCTCTTCCTCTCTCTTCCCTCTCTTCCTCTCTCTTCCCTCTCTTCCCTCTCTTCCCTCTCTTCCTCTCTCTTCCCTCTCTTCCCTCTCTTCCTCTCTCTTCCCTCTCTTCCCTCTCTTCCCTGTCTCCCCTCTCTTCCTCTCTCTTCCCTCTCTTCCCTCTCTTCCTCTCTCTTCCCTCTCTTCCTCTCTCTTCCTCTCTCTTCCCTCTCTTCCCTCTCTTCCTCTCTCTTCCCTCTCTTCCCTCTTTTCCTCTCTCTTCCTCTCTCTTCCCTCTCTTCCCTCTCTTCCCTCTCTTCCTCTCTCTTCCCTCTCTTCCCTCTCTTCCTCTCTCTTCCCTCTCTTCCCTCTCTTCCTCTCTCTTCCCTCTCTTCCCTCTCTTCCTCTCTCTTCCTCTCTCTTCCCTCTCTTCCCTCTCTTCCTCTCTCTTCCTCCCTCTTCCCTCTCTTCCCTCTCATCCTCTCTCTTCCCTCTCTTCCTCTCTCTTCCTCTCTCTTCCCTCTCTTCCCTCTCTTCCCTCTCTTCCCTCTCTTGTCCCTCTCTTCCTCTCTCTGGATCCACTGGGTCCATTGCAGGTCAATGAAACCAGACCACATGACCTCTACTGATCAATAAAACCCCCTCGATGTCAGCTAGCTACTACATAATGATGTTTACAGATCCATTAACCAGCCGCAGTGTTTCTAAAGGCTGGTTATAACACTGAAGAACTTCACAAAGCTAGTTTATAACATGCTTATAAGCAGAACTGAAAAAAAAACAATAGTCTAGGGCCCAGAGTTTTTCCTGGTGTTGTCAGGATCTTTGAAGATATGTGACATGTGTTCAGTAAGTTGAAAGGGAAGAGCATAATATCCAAGACACATGACTTCAGGATTCATAACAGCTGGTCATTCAATCAGAGTATGGAAGAAGGCCTAGCAGCCATAAATACAGTTTAAGGTCGATGTCTGTGCCCTTGCAGAAATTCAAAATTAGCATAATAAAAACATTCCCATACAAATCAGTCAATTTAAGCTAGAGATGGGTTTTTTGAGAGGGGGGGGCAATCTCAATCCCCCCACATCCTCCGCACGGCGACGTTGCACTTCACCATCTGTGGTGAAAGGTGACAGAGCTAGAGAGCTGTGTTTGTCAGACCATGAGACAATCCTGAAAATCGGTCTTCTCACAAAATCAGTTTTTGGGCTACACAGTAATATGACCCCTGTATGGAAAGATGAGACTAGCCGTGAACATGTGTTCTATCACCTCCCCTCCCCAAAGCGGCTTGTTAGGACTCTTCTGTCTGTAGTGTGCGTTTTGGGCTACAAAAGTGTTGTGGATGTTTTGCTCCTGGATGCCCACAGGCCTCACAAGACCATTTACAAGTTTTTTAAAAACGTATATATGAAAGTATACATTATATGGAGATAAAACTTTGTGGAATAAATAAATAAATCTACAGAAATAATACACAAAAAAATTATAAATTCAGGAAGCCCAATCGATAAGGCATGGATTTCGGACATAACGAGGGATTTTATTTTTAATACGTCCTCTGGACTTTCGTTGTTTGGTCTCTTTCCTTAAATAAACTCATCCACAAAAAAAATGTTTCCAACACACACTTGTTTATTCTTTCTCATACAAACCCTCTCTTCTTTACTCTTTCTTAACAGTCGTAGTCAACAGTAGTGTTTCCAACAAAAGTCAGCAGAGTTTTGCAATTCTCTCGAGTATTTTTATTTTTTTTAAATATATATATAAAAAAATAAATGTAACCTTTCTATAACTAGGCAAGTCAGTTAATAAGAACAAATTCTTATTTGGAATGACGGCCTACCCCGGCCAAAACCTAACCAGGACGACGATGGGCCAATTAAACGCCGCCCTATGGAACTCCCAATCATGGCCGGATGTGATACAGTCTGGATTCGAACCAGGGAATGTGACACTCGGGAGCCAACTAGAGTGAAGATATACATATCAGAAGGAGCTGTCAGTCAGGAAATACATATCAGAAGGAGCTGTCAGTCAGGAAATACAAATCTATATACTATATATATATATATATATATATATATATATATATATATATATACGTGGTGAGTATAGACAGTATTGACAATATATAAGTAAGAAAAGGTTTGTACAGCAGTAGTTATATGGATGAGCTATGTCAAGAATACAGTAGAGAGTAATCAGAATACAGTAGAGAGTAATCAGAATACAGTAGAGAGTAATCAGAATACGGTAGAGAGTAATCAGAATACAGTAGAGAGTAATCAGAATACGGTAGAGAGTAATCAGAATACAGTAGAGAGTAATCAGAATACAGTAGAGAGTAATCAGAATACAGTAGAGAGTAATCAGAATACAGTAGAGAGTAATCAGAATACAGTAGAGAGTAATCAGAATACAGTAGAGAGTAATCAGAATACGGTAGAGAGTAATCAGAATACAGTAGAGAGTAATCAGAATACAGTAGAGAGTAATCAGAATACGGTAGAGAGTAATCAGAATACGGTAGAGAGTAATCAGAATACAGTAGAGAGTAATCAGAATACAGTAGAGAGTAATCAGTTAGCTTATTTTCTCAGAGATCAAATAGAATTTTAACAGAATAATGTTTCAGGAATATTAATCTGTATCTATCTACAGAAATGATTTCAGAACAATAAACAGTATGTAAACATTATTAAAGTGACTACTGTTCCATGACTATGTACATAGGGCAGCAGCCTCTAAGGTTCAGGGTTGAGTACCGGGTCGTTGTCACGTTTGTCGTATGGAGTGGACCAAAACGCAGCGGGAATGTAAGTGCTCTTCTTTATTTATAAAGAAACGTGATACAAAACACTTAAACAAAACAACGACGAAAAACCAGTCTCGTAAGGACAAAATTACTATACAGAGAAACAACTACCCACAAATCCCATGACAAAAACACCTCTATTAAATAGGACCTTCAATTAGAGGCAACGAGGAACAGCTGCCTCCAATTGAAGGTCAACCCAATAAACTACGCCTAGAAATAGAACAAATAGAACGAACATAGAAATACACTAACATAGAACATAAACCAAAACACTCCGAAACACTCTAAACAAACACCCCCTGCCACGCCCTGACCAAACTACAATAACAAACAACCCCTTTTACTGGTCCTGACGTGACCGTCGTATCCGGCTAGTAACAGTATCTAAGGTTCAGGGTTGAGTACCGGGCGGTATCCGGCTAGTAACAGTATCTAAGGTTCAGGGTTGAGTACCGGGCGGTACCCGGCTAGTAACAGTATCTAAGGTTCAGAGTTGAGTACCAGGCGGTATCCGGCTAGTAACAGTATCTAAGGTTCAGGGTTGAGTACCAGGCGGTATCCGGCTAGTAACAGTATCTAAGTTTCAGGTTGAGTACCAGGCGGTATCCGGTTAGTAACAGTATCTAAGGTTCAGGGTTGAGTACCAGGCGGTATCCGGTTAGTAACAGTATCTAAGGTTCAGGGTTGAGTACCGGGCGGTACCCGGCTAGTAACAGTATCTAAGGTTCAGGGTTGAGTACCAGGCGGTGTCCGGCTAGTAACAGTATCTAAGTTTCAGGTTGAGTACCGGGCGGTACCCGGCTAGTAACAGTATCTAAGGTTCAGGGTTGAGAACCAGGCGGTATCCGGTTAGTAACAGTATCTAAGGTTCAGGCTTGAGTACCAGGCGGTATCCGGCTAGTAACAGTATCTAAGGTTCAGGGTTGAGTACCAGGCGGTGTCCGGCTAGTAACAGTATCTAAGTTTCAGAGTTGAGTACCAGGCGGTATCCGGCTAGTAACAGTATCTAAGGTTCAGGGTTGAGTACCAGGCGGTGTCCGGCTAGTAACAGTATCTAAGTTTCAGGGCAGGGTACTAGGCGGTGGCTAGCTTATGTTTACTGTTTAACAGTGTGATGGCCTGGAGATAGAAGCTGTTTTTTAATTCCCTCTGCCCCAGCTTTGATGCACCTGAACTGTCACTTCCTGCTAGATTGTAGCAGGGTGAACAGGAAACAAATCGAGCATCATATCGTTCATCTGACGCAAATTACGCGTGATTTCAGTTCCGGGTGTCTGAGATGACTGTGAAAGATTACTGTGAAAGATGACTGTGAAAGACTTGTCTGTGGAGTACAAAATGTTACTAACATTGACTATGTTTGTGATGACACTACTTTATGCAGTACATATTTGCTAAACTGCCAAAACAGTAATCAGTCTTCTGAGGGGAACACATTTGCATCCATCCTAAATGGTACCCTATTCCCTATATATAGTGTACTACTTTAGACCAGAGCCCTATGGCACCCTATTCCCTATATAGTGCACTACTTTAGACCAGAGCCCTATGGCACCCTATTCCCTATATAGTGCACTACTTTAGACCAGAGCCCTATGGCACCCTATTCCCTATATAGTGCACTACTTTAGACCAGAGCCCTATGGCACCCTATTCCCTATATAGTGCACTACTTTAGACCAGAGCCCTATGGCACCCTATTCCCTATATAGTGCACTACTTTAGACCAGAGACCTATGGCACCCTATTCCCTATATAGTGCACTACTTTAGACCAGAGCCCTATGGCACCCTATTCCCTATATATAGTGCACTACTTTAGACCAGAGCCCTATGGCACCCTATTCCCTATATAGTGCACTACTTTAGACCAGAGCCCTATGGCACCCTACTCCCTATATATCGTGCACTACTTTAGACCAGAGCCCTATGGCACCCTATTCCCTATATAGTGCACTACTTTAGACCAGAGCCTATAGGGGGCTACATAGGGAAAAGTGGGTGCCACTTGGGACTTGACCCCAATGAAAAGCAGTTCACCTGATCCCCCTGTATGCCTGTCCGGATCAGAACAGTGCTGGGTGCTTGGCAGTGTGTGTCTATCGTCAAGGTATGTCTTTATTACACACTGTAGCCTGACCACGCTCTGGGAGCACACACACACACACACACAGACACACACACACACACACACACACTGAACCACACAAGCACACACACACACACACCAAACACACACACACAAACACTCACACATACACACACACACACACACACACACACACACACACACACACACACACACACACACACACACACACACACACACACACACACACACACACACACAAACACACACACTGAACCACACAAGCACACACACACACACACACCAAACACACACACACACTGAAGGCTGATCATAAATGTCCAGGACAAGCAGCAATAAACTGGTGGCATCAGCACAAAACTGGCAAGTGTCTTCACTGACATTTTCAACCTCTCCCTGTCCGAGTCTGTAATACCAACATGTTTTAAGCAGACCACCATAGTCCCTGT
>NC_138319.1:39910000-39915000 GCF_965601325.2 Salmo salar
AACATGACAACTACAGAACTAAGCCAACCTCGGCGTGAGCTCTGGTATGAACTGGTATGAACTTTGAACTCTTATTCACTAAAGAAGTGAGACCTCCTAGCCGTTGAGTTAGCAACAGCAGCTGTAAACGTGGGCTAGGAAAGGACGGACGACGTATCCAGTCTAACACACAACGAAGATACTACAACGTATCCAATTTACCACCAGAGACATTCTTCCGAGGACAGGAAGATCTCTGTTGGCCAACACGGTCAGCATCTACGACCAACCTACCGAAGCGCAGCTCGGAGTAAATATTTATTGCATTTTCCTTTTCCAAATGGGCGGTAATTTAGTAATGCATAAGATACTGTATTTATGAAAGCTTAGCTTCTCCCTTTGTTCCTCAGTCTTCCCGCTCTTTCATTCAAGCCCAACCCCCTCGCTTTGTGTAACAAGCCATCATACAGGTTCTGTCCACCAGGGACGTTTTCTGTATGACATCATTTGCATTCGGTGTATATGTAATTCTGTGTGATTAGTTATGTATTTAGGAAATAAATAATTAAACCTAATTTTGTATTGCTGATTCAACTTGTTAGCCAGTGTTCGTGAAGATAACCAAGAATTTGATGAGACTGAAATAAGGTGACGATTAATATCGACTGCCATTGATGTAAAATATTACTAGGTCTTTCAGAGTTTATTCGGAAGATAACAGCTCTATAAACACTCTTTCGTGGTGCCCCGACTTTCTAGTTAATTACATTTACATGATTAGCTCAATCAGGTAATATTAATTACAGAGAAAGGATTTTATAGAATAGCATGTCATATCACTTAATCCGGCATAGCCAAAGACACAACATTACTTACTGAGACATTGATTAGATGGGAAGGAAACCCTACATCAATATAATTCAGACAGAACAATGGGAATCTGCAGAAACATAATGCATCCCAAATAGCACACTATCCCTTACATAGTTCCCTATTTTTAACAGAGCTCTATGTGAGCTGGTCAAAAGTAGTACACTAAATAGGGAATAGGGTGCCATTTGGGGCAGCAACCATACATTGCCTCAGTCTATCAGACTAAGCAGGGCTCCTGACTGATCTAATGAACAGTTCCAACAAATTGTCCGTTTAACGGCAAGTAGTCGAGTGGTTAGAGAGTTGGGCCAGTAACTGAAAGGTTGCTCGATTGAATCCCAGTGCTGACAAGGTAAAAAAAAAATCTGTCGTTCTGCCCTTGAACAAGGTAGTTAATTAACCCACTGTACCCCGGTAGGCCGTGATTGTAAATAAGAATTTGTTCTTAATAACTGACTTGCCTAGTTAAATAAAGGTTAAATAAAATTAGCATGTGCACTATCTTTCAGGGCTCTGGTCAAAAGTAGTGCACTATGAAGGGAATATGGTGCAATTTGGACTCGTCCATTGAGTATTTAGATCATAATGGGTGGATAGATACCCATTAACCTACAATATCAGTAGCTTGTAAAACATTTATATTTTGTTTAAATCTACTGATGTTAAAAGGGATTTATAAATACATTTGATTGATTGTGCTGTGAGTGAACAAAACATTAAGAACACCAATATTGTGTTGCAACCCCTTTTTGCCCTCAGAACAGCCTCAATTTGTCGGGGCATGGACTCTTCAATATTTCGAAAGTGTTCCACAGGGATGTTGGCCCATATTGACGACAATGCATCCCACAGTTGTGTCAAGTTGGCTGGATGTCCTTTGGGTGGTGGAACATTCTTGACACAATCGGGAAACTGTTGAGCTTGAAAAACCCAGCAGAGTTGCAGTTCTTGTCACCAACCAGCGCCTGGCACTTTCTACCATACCCCGTTCAAAGGCACTTAAATATTTTGTCTTGCCCATTCACCCTCTGAATGACACACATACACAATCCACGACTCAATTGTCTCAAGCCTTAAAAATCCTTCTTTAACCTGTCTCCTCCTCTTCATCTACACTGATTGAAGTTGATTTAACAGGTGACATCAATAAGGAATCATACCTGGATTGACCTGGTCAGTCTATGTCATGGAAAGATCAGGTGTTCTTAATGTTTTGTATACTCAGTGTACGACAGCTATTCATCATGACTGTAAACTGAGCAGCATGGAACAGACCAGGGTGGTAGATACTGCTAGGGTATCAACTGACCCCTCCAGACCAGGGTGGTAGATACTGCTAGGACATCAACTGACCCCTCCAGACCAGGGTGGTAGATACTGCTAGGACATCAACTGACCCCTCCAGACCAGGGTGGTAGATACTGCTAGGACATCAACTGACCCCTCCAGACCAGGGTGGTAGATACTGCTAAGACATCAACTGACCCCTCCAGACCAGGGTGGTTGCTACAGTGCATTCTGAAAGTATTCAGACCCCATTACTTTTCGCCCCCCATCTTTTGTTATATTACAGCCTTATTCTAAAATTGACAAAAAAACAAATGTCTCATGCTCTGTCAGGTTGGATGGGAAGCGTCGCTGCACATCTATTTTCAGGTCTTGATCGGGTTCAAGTCCAGTCTCTGGCTGGGCCACTCAAGGAAATTCAGAGACCTTTCCCGAAGTCTGTCCTGCGTTGTCTTGGCTGTGTGCTTAGGGTCGTTGTCCTGTTGGAAGGTGTACCTTCATGCCAATCTAAGGTCCTGAGCGCTCTGGAGCAGGTTTTCATCAAGGATCTTTCTGTACTTTGCTCCGTTCATCTTTCTCTCGATCCTGACTAGTCTCCCAGTCCCTGCCGCAAACACCATGCTTCACCGTAGGGACAGTGCCAGGTTTCCTCCAGACATGATGCTTGGCATTCAGGCCAAAGAGTTCAATCTTGGTTTCATCAGACCAAAGAGTCTTGTTTCTCATGGTCTTTTGGCAAACTCCAAGAGGGCTGTCATGTGCCTTTTACTTAGGACTGACATCAGTCTGGCCACTCTACCATAAAGGCTTGATTGGGTGATGGTCTTAGAGACAAACCAAATCAAATCAGAGCTAGATATGGGGGGGGGGGGGGGGGAGGTTTTAGCGGGTGGAATATTAGGACAATTGGAGGTTTACAAAGTTGCAGTATGTATATGTGGAGGGGTTAATAAAAATATATATATAAATTTTTTTAAATTAAAAATACTTTCAAAAAGAAAGAAAAAAAGGCGTGATTGGTGGAGTGCTGCAGAGATGGTTGTCCTTCTGGAAGGTTCTTCCATCTCCACAGAGGAAAAAAAGGTGATATTTGTAACACTTATTTTTGGTTACTACATGATTCCATATGAGTTATTTTATTGTTTTGATGTCTTCACTATTATTCTACAATGTAGAAAATAGTAAAAATAAAGAAAAACCTTGAATGAGTAGGTGTGTCAAACCTGTCATTATGGGGTATTGTGATGTCATTATGGGGTATTGTGATGTCATTATGGGGTATTGTGATGTCATTATGGGGTATTGTGCTGACATTATGGGGTATTGTGATGTCATTATGGGGTATTGTGATGTCATTATGGGGTATTGTGATGTCATTATGGGGTATTGTGCTGACATTATGGGGTATTGTGATGTCATTATGGGGTATTGTGTGTAGATTGATGAGGAAATTTTTTTTACGTCACACATTTTAGAAAAGGCTGTAAGGGTTAGAAGGTTACACTCTATAGGATCACATGGCCAGAAATCCATGTCTTTAGGAGTAGCCTTTGTAGTAGGAAATGTTGCTTAGTGATGTCACTAACGTACTACAGTACTTGAGGGATGAGGTTTGTTTTGATAATATCAGATGGCATCAACAGGACTAATGTGTCATAGTGAATGATGTGCCATAGAGAACACCAGTTAACAACAGTAATCAAGGTCCCTTGTGGGGCTAGCAGGGTCCATGCTATCTCCTCGTCTGATCTGGGAATACTCCTTGTGGGGCTAGCAGGGTCCGTGCTATCTCCTCGTCTGATCTGGGAATACTCCTTGTGGGGCTAGCAGGGTCCGTGCTATCTCCTCGTCTGATCTGGGAATACTCGTTGTGGGGCTAGCAGGGTACGTGCTATCTCCTCGTCTGATCTGGGAATACTCCTTGTGGGGCTAGCAGGGTCCGTGCTATCTCCTCGTCTGATCTGGGAATACTCCTTGTGGGGCTAGCAGGGTCCGTGCTATCTCCTCGTCTGATCTGGGAATACTCCTTGTGGGGCTAGCAGGGTCCGTGCTATCTCCTCGTCTGATCTGGGAATACTCCTTGTGGGGCTAGCAGGGTCCGTGCTATCTCCTCGTCTGATCTGGGAATACTCCTTGTTGGGCTAGCAGGGTCCGTGCTATCTCCTCGTCTGATCTGGGAATACTCCTTGTGGGGCTAGCAGGGTACATGCTATCTCCTCGTCTGATCTGGGAATACTCCTTATGGGGCTAACAGGATCCGTGCTATCTCCTCGTCTGATCTGGGAATACTCCTTGTGGGGCTAGCAGGATCCGTGCTATCTCCTCGTCTGATCTGGGAATACTCCTTGTGGGGCTAGCAGGGTACATGCTATCTCCTCGTCTGATCTGGGAATACTCCTTGTGGGGCTAGCAGGGTCCGTGCTATCTCCTCGTCTGATCTGGGAATACTCCTTGTGGGGCTAGCAGGGTCCGTGCTATCTCCTCGTCTGATCTGGGCATACTCCTTGTGGGGCTAGCAGGGTCCGTGCTATCTCCTCGTCTGATCTGGGAATACTCCTTGTCGGGCTAGCAGGGTACATGCTATCTCCTCGTCTGATCTGGGAATACTCCTTGTGGGGCTAGCAGGGTCCGTGCTATCTCCTCGTCTGATCTGGGAATACTCCTTGTGGGGCTAGCAGGGTCCGTGCTATCTCCTCGTCTGATCTGGGAATACTCCTTGTGGGGCTAGCAGGGTCCGTGCTATCTGGGAATACTCCTTTGTTTAAAAATTGAAATGACTAATAATGGAAGAACAGCAGATAATACTAGTGAGGCTATATACAGGATGTTACGGTACAGAGTCAATGTGGAGGCTATATACA
>NC_138319.1:39920000-39940000 GCF_965601325.2 Salmo salar
GTGTGTGTGTGTGTGTGTGTGTGTGTGTGGGTGGGTATGAATGGGGAGGGAAGTGTACTTTACCGGAGGCGCACGCTGTATCCTCCGCTGTGTGATAGCTCCGTCCCCCTCTCACCCACTGATCACAGAGGGAGAGAGAGAGAGAGAGAGAGAAGCGTCGACTCGCTGAACAAGAAAGACACAGCCAATTGCTTCGTCACGCCAGCAGAACCTCCCACCACCACCACCACCCTCTCAGCTAATTATGAGGGTGTAATGCACTCGAGCCATGTGAATTATGTGCCGCTGTTCACCACTAAATCATAGTTCAAATAGCGGGATCAACCGTCAGATAGTTTGTGCCGCTTTGCCCGCGACGCAACCTGCTGCTGCCGCCGCCGCTCCACCGGTGATGGTGCTAGGACTTTCTTTTTAAAAACGCGCGCCTCCTTCCTCGCACAGGTGTGTTCTCTGTATGGGACGGCTATTTTGGAGGTGTGAGTGAACGTGGGGATCAAGTATAAATGTCCGATGTAGTCACAGTAAGATTGCTGAAGCTCTCAAAATATTGGAATTGAAAAAAAAAAATGAAAAAAAACATTATTATGACATATTTTTGTTGTGTTTTATGCTACTGTTTACTTCTTTTTTTGTTGTTGAAAAAAGGTGTATTTAAGTCATGTTGTTACATTCCTCAACCTAGAAGTGTACCTTTTAAGAACAACCTTCAGTTTAATTTCTGCCATTTGTAATGTAACATGGTCAATCTCGAAAGTTCTACTCCATAATTCAATACAACGTGATTAATCAATCAGTTTTTGACACGATGAAAATATATTGGCTTCAATGGAATGGAAACTATTCATTTGTCATTACAGTAAGTGATAATATCACAAATCAAAGAGCTCGACAGATTGAACAAAGGGGAATGGATAGGCTCACAGCGACCTCTGCTGGTGGCTGGAAGCAATGGGTGACACACTTGTTACGGTACGGAGTTTATACGCATAGGGACTTCTGTATGGGGTGGACTCTGCAACCTATCTCAAGCGAGGATTTATCAAAATAAAATTACAGACCACTTTCTGGAACACGTTTTTCTTGCTATGTTAGCAAAAACGAAACAAATAGCCTACGTTGCATAACCTACAGTATAGCCAAATAGGCTTATATAATAGTCATATATAGTCATACATAGCCTACTCTAAATGGTGATCGTTTGAGAGGAACGATGTTGATTTATAGGCCGCTCTGGATAAGAGCGACAGCTAACTACTACCCCCCCCCCCCCCCCAAAAAAAAATCTGAAATGTAAATCTCTTATTCATTCAGCATCAGTGATGAATCTCAGAGGGGTTTGATGCCGTCTGATGAGACAGCGGAGTGGAGGGCTGGATTAACCGTCCCAAAACGCAACACGGTGACAGATAGCTAAAATGGCGTCAGAAAAATAGCCACGATTCTCAACATGAGAAATAAATCCTCATTAACGAGGGTTATGTTCAGGAGGTACAGCAAAAGAGCCGAGTTGTCACAGAAAGCACCAAGCCCACACCATCCAAATTGATATTTTATTTTATGATTGGACACAGTCCATCAATTATCAGAACGCGAGTGTTTCAGCACCTCCGCCGTGGACAGCTCCTCAAGGGTAGCCTATCAGGTGGTGGGTTACGTAACTACGCTAAGTTTAGCAACATGCTAATCAAAAATACCACTGATTTCTAGATTAACCGTTTTTTTTTTCATGAACCCTTTATGCACGAAATAATGCTTGCAAGAACTAGAAATCAATCAATCATTTTTTTTGAAACATTTCGTTTGGTTTAGATTGTCAGTAAGACAAAGGAGGTGATGGTGGACTACAGGAAACAGATGACTGAGCATGCCCCCATTAACATAGAAAGGGGGCTGTACTGGAGCAAGGGAAAGCTTGAAGTTCCTTGGTGTCCACCACAGGAGGTTGGTGACATCTTAATTGGGGAGGACAAGCTCGTGGTAACGGCTGAAGCGGAATCAGTGGGATGGTATCAAATACATCAAACATCAAACTCGTGGTTTCCGGGGTTTCCGTGGTTTCCGTGGTTTCCGTGGTTTCCGTGTGTTTGATGCCGTTCCATTCACTCCGTTCCAGACATTATTATGAGTCGTCCTCCCCTCAACAGCCTCCTGTGACGTCCACATCACTAAGGATCTATCATGGTCCACACACACCAACGCAGTAGTGAAGAGGGTCCAGAAACCCCAACCTCTTCCTCTTCAGGAGACTGAAGAGAATTCGGCATGGGGCCCTCAGATCCTCAAACAGTTCTACAGCTGCACCATCGAGAGCATCTTGACTGGCTGCACCACCACTTGGTGTGGCGACTGCTTGACATCTGACTGCAAGGGCATTACAGAGGGTAGTGTGAACGGCCCAGTACATCACCGGGGCTAAGCTCCCTACCATCTAGGAGCCCTATACCAGGCGGTGTCAGAGGAAGGCCCAGTACGCCACTGGGGCTAAGCTCCCTGCCATCTAGGAGCCCTATGCCAGGCGGTGTCAGAGGAAGGCCCAGTACGCCACTGGGGCTAAGCTCCCTGCCATCTAGGAGCCCTATGCCAGGCGGTGTCAGAGGAAGGCCCAGTACATCACTGGGGTCAAGCTCTCTGCCATCTAGGAGCCCTATACCAGGCGGTGTCAGAGGAAGGCCCAGTACATCACTGGGGTCAAGCTCTCTGCCATCTAGGAGCCCTATACCAGGCGGTGTCAGAGGAAGGCCCAGTACATCACTGGGGTCAAGCTCCCTGCCATCTAGGAGCCCTATACCAGGCGGTGTCAGAGGAAGGCCTAGTACATCACTGGGGTCAAACTCCCTACCATCTAGGAGCCCTATACCAGGTGGTGTCAGAGGAAGGCGCCAGAAAATGTAAAAGACTCCAGCCAGCCAAGTCATAGACTGTTCTCTCTGCTACCGAATGGCAAGCGGTACCGATGCACCAAGTCTGGAACCAAAAGGACCCTGAACAGCTTCTACACCCCCCAAGCTATAAGACTGCTGAATAGTTAGTTAAATAGTTAACCAAATAGCTTCCAGCACTATCTGCATTGACCCTTTCAGCACTATATCTTTTGACTCATCACATGTGTTTCTGTTACTGTTTATTGTCTATGCTGTTGCCGAGTCACTTTATTCCTACCAACAGTATATGTACTGTACATATCTACCTTAATTACTTCGTACCGCTACACATGGACTCAGTACTGGTACCCTGTGTATATAGCCTGGTACCCTGTGTATATAACCTAGTTATCATTACTCAGTACTGGTACCCTGTGTATATAGCCTGGTACCCTGTGTATATAACCTAGTTATCATTACTCAGTACTGGTACCCTGTGTATATAGCCTGGTTATCATTACTCAGTACTGGTACCCTGTGTATATAACCTAGTTATCATTACTCAGTACTGGTACCCTGTGTATATAGCCTGGTACCCTGTGTATATAGCCTAGTTATCATTACTCAGTACTGGTACCCTGTGTATATAACCTAGTTATCATTACTCAGTACTGGTACCCTGTGTATATAGCCTGGTTATCATTACTCAGTACTGGTACCCTGTGTATATAGCCTGGTTATCATTACTCAGTACTGGTACCCTGTGTATATAACCTAGTTATCATTACTCAGTACTGGTACCCTGTGTATATAGCCTGGTACCCTGTGTATATAGCCTAGTTATCATTACTCAGTACTGGTACCCTGTGTATATAGCCTAGTTATCATTACTCAGTGTTAGTATGTATAATGGGGGTTGTATGAACCCTGTTATTCCATATAATGGGGGTCTGACCATATAGGTCTGACTACAGGTGAACTCTGTTATTCCATATAATGGGGGTCCTGTGAACTCTGTTATTCCATATAATGGGAGTCCTGTGAACCCTGTTATTCCATATAATGGGGGTCCTGTGAACCCTGTTATTCCATATAATGGGGGTCCTGTGAACTCTGTTATTCCATATAATGGGAGTCCTGTGAACTCTGTTATTCCATATAATGGGAGTCCTGTGAACTCTGTTATTCCATATAATGGGGGTCCTGTGAACTCTGTTATTCCATATAATGGGAGTCCTGTGAACTCTGTTATTCCATATAATGGGAGTCCTGTGAACTCTGTTATTCCATATAATGGGAGTCCTGTGAACCCTGTTATTCCATATAATGGGGGTCCTGTGAACTCTGTTATTCCATATAATGGGAGTCCTGTGAACTCTGTTATTCCATATATTTCACCTTGTTGCAGGAGATCACATGTCTTGCCTCGAGTCTTTGTCCAATTTGTATTTTCTTGGCCTCTTTCCAGCTCCGTTTCCCATAACCTAATCAGAGCACTTGAATTATTTGTGTATAGCAGCATAAGATGAAGAAATAATTTGTTTAGGTCTTTCAGCTTTCAACAGGAGATTATCTGCTGGGGTTCGTACTGGGTTCTGTGGGGGAGCGCCATCTTGGATTCTATAAAATGTCTTACTTGCAGATACTATCACGACTCATGATATTACCCATATGCAGACACAGGACGCGGATGGTTCAGTTCTCAGATAATTTATGATAACACAGGGTGCAGGCAAAGTGAAGGTCAAGGACATGCAGAGGTTCGTAACCAGGTCAGAGTCCGACATGTACAGAACGGCAGACAGGCTCGGGGTCGGGGCAGGCAGAAAGGTCAGAATCTGAAAAGCTAGAAACAAAAACTAGAGAGCATGGAAAACCAGGAAACACGTTGGGACGACCTGACAAACAAGACCAACTGGCAACAGACCAACAGAAAACACAGGTACAAGTACACAGTGGATAATGGGGGGAAAATGGGAGACACCTGGTGGGGAGTGGAGACAAACATGAGATAGGTGAAATGGCAAGTATAAAGGCATACTCAAATCTAGTTCCCAGGATGCAATTCCTATGGCTTCCACAGGGTGTCAGCAGTCTATGTTCAAGGCTTAAGGCTTGTAACTTCAAAAACGAATAAGACATATCAGTTTTAGTACAAGGACACAGTCTTGGAAATTCGTGTTTGCGCCGCGCCACGAAGAAAGGACGCACCAGCTAAAATCGGTTTCCTGTTGAACATACTTCTTTCCGTATGAAATATTATAGTTTGATTACAGTTTAGGGTATCTGAGGAGTAAATAGAAACATAGCCCTAAGAAGTTTTAAGCATAGACGAAAAAGTAATCCTTTCTCTGAAGGTGTTTGCAAATATCTCTCCAGATTCTTAAAGGTACTGTTGATAATCGGGTTATGTTTTTCACTTCTGTGTTGACTGAGTTTCTGTCGCCAGTCATAACACTGATTAATGAGTATGAAGATGTGAGGCAGTGTCACGCTCTGACCGAGGAGAGCTGTGTTTTCTCTGTTTAGCTAGGCCAGGGTGTGATAGGTGGGTGGGCATTCTATGTTTTGTTTTCTATGTTTTGGCCGGGTATGGTTTCCAATCAGAGGCAGGTGTCTATCGTTGTCTCTGATTGGAAGCCATACTTAGGCAGCCTGTTTTTCCTTTGTTTTATTTTGTGGGTAGTTGCTTTCTGTTTTTGTTGTAAGTACCTGATGGAACTGTCAGCTGTCATTTTTTGTTATATTTGTAAAGTGTTAATTTTTGGCATTAAAATACAAGATGAACATATTCCACGCTGCTCCTTGGTCTACTCATTTTGACGCCTGTGACAGGCAGGAGTATTTTTCTGACCCAATTAGAGCAATGTTCATCTCTGAGCCATTCTGCAGTTATGCAAGCATGACATGCCCAGTTATAAAATAGCAAATTAGGTAGTGCCTAGGCCACCTAAATTATATGGTAGCTGCAGTTTGCTCATTTTCAACCTTGGTCGTTTTCTGTACCATGTGAAGTCTGAGAGGTATTTATTTGAGGTCATAAAAATTATTTTTCATTATATATAATGGGACCATCTGGAAAGGATAAAGTCTAGGGAAAACATTCATTTTGAATTCAATTAATTCTACCCAACCGTGATAATGGCAGGTCCGTCCATGTGTCTTAAGTCTTCCTTATCTGTACAGGTGCAAAGTTGCTGTTACTCCAGTCATCGAGGGCCTGACTAGTTTCACAGTTTTGCCCCAGGTAGACAGATTGTGATGTTTCATTTTCATGTGGTGCATAAATTGATCCCTGCTGAATATGCTCGCCGTATAGAAAACCAGTAACAATCACATAGCTTACCTTCAGAATCTTTAACAATCTAACCCAGTGTAAAAGGTAGATTTTTTTTGTGGATAAGAATGGCAGCCCATCTGCTTTTAGTAAAAACATTTACCTATCCTGTCTCTCTTTTCATTTCTCATGTTCCAAGTCAGTCAGACGTGTCTCCTGAACAGTAGCTGATAGGCAAAGTAATTACATTAAAATTAATAATAGTTATCTTTAAATCACTCATAGAAGTTTGTTGTTGTTACAGGATTTGCAACGAGAAGTGAGAGCGCATTGAGAACCATCTGAGAGTATTTCACATATTTGGACAACATTAAAATAAAGAAAAATATAAACAAACCATATACATCCAACATTACATAACAAAAAACACCTGACAAACATTGAATCAGTACGTGATACTGAAGGAGGCTAAGCCACGGGGATGTGGAGTCTTGAAAATGAAAATGCCTCAGTGCATTGAACGGTTTCGGCAAGAATAAGGGTTTTTATTTTCAAGACTCCACCTCTCCCGCAACCTCCCAATCTTCCCCACTCTAAACTTAAATTATGTTCACTTGGTATGAAACCCTGCTTAAAGTAAGCAATTGAAAAAATTAAATAAGCAACAAGATACTGACCACATATGTAAATAAATATAACGTTGTGTTCATTAATGTTTAGGTTTTATCATTAGCTACCCTGGTACCATCTACCTTCCTAGAGGCATTTTCCCAAATGGTTCCGGATCAGGTGAAGACAGAGCTACAGAGGAGAACGGAGGAGACACCAGGTAGGTATCATACTGGATAAGGTTCTAGACCAGGTGAAGACAGAGCTACAGAGGAGAACGGAGGAGACACCAGGTAGGTATCATACTGGATAAGGTTCTAGACCAGGTGAAGTCAGAGCTACAGAGGAGAACGGAGGAGACACCAGGTAGGTATCATACTGGATAAGGTTCTAGACCAGGTGAAGACAGAGCTACAGAGGAGAACGGAGGAGACACCAGGTAGGTATCATACTGGATAAGGTTCTAGACCAGGTGAAGACAGAGCTACAGAGGAGAACGGAGGAGACACCAGGTAGGTATCATACTGGATAAGGTTCTAGACCAGGTGAAGTCAGAGCTACAGAGGAGAACGGAGGAGACACCAGGTAGGTATCATACTGGATAAGGTTCTAGACCAGGTGAAGACAGAGCTACAGAGGAGAACGGAGGAGACACCAGGTAGGTATCATACTGGATAAGGTTCTAGACCAGGTGAAGACAGAGCTACAGAGGAGAACGGAGGAGACACCAGAGGAGAGCAGAGGAGGTATCACATTGGAGACAGACAGAAACATGGATACTAGTACATGTAATATACAGTCTACCTACACTCCTAGAAATGTTTTTACAGAGGGTTCTACATGGAACCCAAAAGCGTTCTACATGAAACCAAAAATGGTTCTCCTATGGGGACACCCGAATAACCCTTTTTTCTAAGAGCGTACTGACGGTATGGAGCTGTAACCCACTGTATAGAGCTGTATCCCACTGTAGAGAGCTGTATCCCACTGTAGAGAGCTGTATCCCACTGTAGAGAGCTGTATCCCACTGTAGAGAGCTGTAACCCACTGTATAGAGCTGTATCCCACTGTAGAGAGCTGTATCCCACTGTAGAGAGCTGTATCCCACTGTAGAGAGCTGTATCCCACTGTAGAGAGCTGTATCCCACTGTAGAGAGCTGTAACCCACTGTAGAGAGCTGTATCCCACTGTAGAGAGCTGTATCCCACTGTAGAGAGCTGTATCCCACTGTAGAGAGCTGTATCCCACTGTAGAGAGCTGTATCCCACTGTAGAGAGCTGTATCCCACTGTAGAGAGCTGTAACCCACTGTATAGAGCTGTATCCCACTGTAGAGAGCTGTATCCCACTGTAGAGAGCTGTATCCCACTGTAGAGAGCTGTATCCCACTGTAGAGAGCTGTATCCCACTGTAGAGAGCTGTAACCCACTGTAGAGAGCTGTATCCCACTGTAGAGAGCTGTAACCCACTGTAGAGAGCTGTATCCCACTGTATAGAGCTGAAACCCACTGTAGAGAGCTGTAACCCACTGTAGAGAGACATAACCCACTGTAGAGAGCTGTAACCCACTGTAGAGAGCTGTAACCCACTGTAGAGAGCTGTATCCCACTGTATAGAGCTGAAACCCACTGTAGAGAGCTGTAACCCACTGTAGAGAGACATAACCCACTGTAGAGAGCTGAAACCCACTGTAGAGAGCTGTAACCCACTGTAGAGAGCTTTAACCCACTGTAGAGAGCTGTAACCCACTGTAGAGAGACATAACCCACTGTATAGAGCTGAAACCCACTGTAGAGAGACATAACCCACTGTAGAGAGACATAACCCACTGTAGAGAGACATAACCCACTGTAGAGAGCTGTAACCCACTGTATAGAGCTTTAACCCACTGTAGAGAGACATAACCCACTGTAGAGAGACATAACCCACTGTATAGAGCTGAAACCCACTGTAGAGAGACATAACCCACTGTATAGAGCTGTAACCCACTGTATAGAGCTGTAACCGACTGTAGAGAGCTGTAACCCACTGTATAGAGCTGTAACCCACTGTATAGAGCTGTAACCCACTGTAGAGAGCTGTAACCCACTGTATAGAGCTGTAACCCACTGTAGAGAGCTGTAACCCACTGTAGAGAGACATAACCCACTGTAGAGAGACATAACCCACTGTAGAGAGCTGTAACCCACTGTAGAGAGACATAACCCACTGTAGAGAGACATAACCCACTGTAGAGAGCTGTAACCCACTGTAGAGAGCTGTAACCCACTGTATAGAGCTGTAACCCACTGTAGAGAGCTGTAACCCACTGTATAGAGCTGTAACCCACTGTAGAGAGACATAACCCACTGTATAGAGCTGTAACCCACTGTAGAGAGACATAACCCACTGTATAGAGCTGTAACCCACTGTATAGAGCTGTAACCCACTGTAGAGAGACATAACCCACTGTAGAGAGACATAACCCACTGTAGAGAGCTGTAACCCACTGTAGAGAGCTTTAACCCACTGTAGAGAGACATAACCTACTGTAGAGAGCTGAAACCCACTGACTGTAGAGAGACATAAACCACTGTATAGAGCTGTAACCCACTGTAGAGAGCTGTAACCCACTGTATAGAGCTGTAACCTCTCTAGGGCCGGCGGGACGAAATCGTCCCACCTACGTAACAGCCAGTGGAATCCTGTGGCGTGTTATTCCACTGGCTGTTACGTAGGTGGGACGATTTCGTCGTTCCACCTTAGAAATGCTATTACTTCAATTTCTCAAACATATGACTATTTTACACCATTTTAAAGACAAGACTCTCGTTAATCTAACCACACTGTCCGATTTCAAAAAGGCTTTACAACGAAAGCAAAACATTAGATTATGTCAGCAGAGTACCCAGCCAGAAATAATCAGACACCCATTTTTCAAGCTAGCATATAATTTCACATAAACCCAAACCACAGCTAAATGCAGCACTAACCTTTGATGATCTTCATCAGATGACTCACCTAGGACATTATGTTATACAATGCATGCATGTTTTGTTCAATCAAGTTCATATTTATATCAAAAAACAGCTTTTTACATTAGCATGTGACGTTCAGAACTAGCATACCCCCCGCAAACTTCCGGTGAATTTACTAAAAATGTACTAAATTACTCACGATAAACGTTCACAAAAAGCATAACAATTATTTTAAGAATTATAGATACAGAACTCCTCTATGCACTCGATATGTCCGATTTTAAAATAGCTTTTTGGTGAAAGCAAATTTTGCTATAATCTGAGTAGATAGCCCGGCATCACAGGGCTAGCTATTTAGACACCCAGCAAGTTTAGCACTCACCAAAGTCAGATTTACTATAAGAAAAATGTTATTACCTTTGGTGTTCTTCATCAGAATGCACTCCCAGGGCTTTTACTTCAATAACAAATGTTGGTTTGGTCCCAAATAATCCATAGTTATATCCAAATATCCTCTGTTTTGTTTGTGCGTTCAAGACACTATCCGAATGGTAAAGGGTGACGAGCACGACGCATTTCGTGACAAAAAATGTCTAAATATTCCATTACCGTACTTCGAAGCATGTCAACCGCTGTTTAAAATCAATTTTTATGCCATTTTTCTCGTAAAAAAGCAATAATATTCCGACCGGGAATCTGCGTTTAGGTAAAAAGACGAAAGAAAATAAAGCATGGGGTCGACTCGTGCACGCGCCTAAGCCCATTGTCCTCTGATCGGCCACTTACCAAAGGCGATAATGTGTTTCAGCCTGGGGCTGCCTCGATATCATTCAGCTTTTTCCCGGGTTCTGAGAGCCTATGGGAGCCGTAGGAAGTGTCACGTTACAGCAAAGATCCTCAGTCTTCAATAAAAAGAGCCAAGATGAACAAGAACTTGTCAGACAGGTCTTCTCAGGTTTTTGCCTGCCATATGAGTTCTGTTATACTCACAGACACCATTCAAACAGTTTTAGAAACTTTAGGGTGTTTTCTATCCAAAGCGAATAATTATATGCATATTCTAGTTAATGGGCAGGAGTAGTAACCAGATTAAATCGGGTACGTTTTTTATCCGGCCGTGTAAATACTGCCCCCTATCCCCAACAGGATATTTACCCCACTGTAGAGAGACGTAACCCACTGTAGAGAGCTGTAACCCACTGTAGAGAGACATAACCCACTGTATAGAGCTGTAACCCACTGTAGAGAGCTGTAACCCACTGTAGAGAGACATAACCCACTGTAGAGAGACATAACCCACTGTAGAGAGCTGTAACCCACTGTAGAGAGCTGTAACCCACTGTAGAGAGACATAACCCACTGTATAGAGCTCTAACCCACTGTATAGAGCTGTAACCCACTGTATAGAGCTGTAACCCACTGTATAGAGCTGTAACCCACTGTAGAGAGCTGTAACCCACTGTAGAGAGACATAACCCACTGTAGAGAGACATAACCCACTGTAGAGAGCTGTAACCCACTGTAGAGAGCTGTAACCCACTGTAGAGAGACATAACCCACTGTATAGAGCTGTAACCCACTGTATAGAGCTGTAACCCACTGTATAGTGCTGTAACCCACTGTATAGAGCTGTAACCCACTGTATAGAGCTGTAACCCACTGTAGAGAGACATAACCCACTGTAGAGAGACATAACCCACTGTAGAGAGCTGTAACCCACTGTAGAGAGCTGTAACCCACTGTAGAGAGCTGTAACCCACTGTAGAGAGCTGTAACCCACTGTAGAGAGACATAACCCACTGTAGAGAGACATAACCCACTGTAGAGAGCTGTAACCCACTGTAGAGAGCTGTAACCCACTGTAGAGAACTGTAACCCACTGTAGAGAGCTGTAACCCACTGTATAGAGACATAACCCACTGTTAGGGCAAGGGATGATTTCAAGGTTTTACTGCTAACCTACAAAGCATTACATGGGCTTGCTCCTACCTATCTTTCCGATTTGGTCCTACCGTACATACCTACACGTACGCTACGGTCACAAGACGCGGGCCTCCTAATTGTCCCTAGAATTTCTAAGCAAACAGCTGGAGGCAGGGCTTTCTCCTATAGAGCTCAATTTTTATGGAATGGTCTGCCTACCCATGTGAGAGATGCAGACTCGGTCTCAACCTTTGTCTTTACTGAAGACTCATCTCTTCAGTAGGTCCTATGATTGAGTGTAGTCTGGCCCAGGAGTGTGAAGGTGAACGGAAAGGCACTGGAGCAACGAACCGCCCTTGCTGTCTCTGCCTGGCCGGTTCCCCTTTCTCCACTGGGATTCTCAGCCTCTAACCCTATTACAGGGGCTGAGTCACTGGCTTACTGGTGCTCTTCCATGCCGTCCATAGGAGGGGTGCATTACTTGAGTGGGTTGAGTCACTAACGTGGTCTTGCTGTCTGGGTTGGCGCCCCCCCCTTGGGTTGTGCCGTGGCGGAGATCTTTGTGGGCTATACTCGGCCTTGTCTCAGGATGGTAAGTTGGTGGTTGAAGGTGTGGGGGCTGTGCTTTGGCAAAGTGGGTGGGGTTATATCCTTCCTGTTTGGCCCTGTCCGGGGGTATCATCGGATGGGGCCACAGTGTTTCCTGACCCCTCCTGTCTCAGCCTCCAGTATTTATGCTGCAGTAGTTTATGTGTCGGGGGGCTAGGGTCAGTCTGTTACATCTGTAGAATTTCTCTCGTCTTATCCGGTGTCCTGTGTGAATTTAAGTATGCTCTCTCTAATTCTCTCTGTCTCTCTTTCTCTCTTTCTTTCTTTCGCTCTCTCGGAGGACCTGAGCCCTAGGACCATGCCTCAGGACTACCTGGCATGATGACACCTTGCTGTCCCCAGTCCACCTGGCCGTGCTGCTGCTCCAGTTTCAACTGTTCTGCCTGCGGCTATGGAACCCTGACCTGTTCACCGAAAGTGCTACCTGTCCCAGACCTGCTGTTTTCCACTCTGTAGAGACAGTAGGAGCGGTAGAGGTACTCTCAATGATCGGCTATGAAAAGCCAACTGACATTTACTCCTGAGGTGCTGACTTGTTGCACCCTCGACAACTACTGTGATTATTATTATTTGACCATGCTGGTCATTTATGAACATTTGAACATCTAGCCCATGTTCTGTTATAATCTCTACCCGGCGCAGACAGAAGAGGACTGGCCACCCCTCATAGCCTGGTTCCTCTCTAGGTTTCTTCCTAGGTTTTGGCCTTTCTAGGGAGTTTTAACTAGCCACCGTGCTTCTACACCTGCATTTCTTGCTGTTTGGGGTTTTTGGCTGGGTTTCTGTACAGCACTTTGTGATATCAGCTGATGTAAGAAGGGCTATATAAATACATTTGATTTGATTAGAGAGCTGTTACCTGGTCATAAAATATCTCAATGTTTTTTATTTCCAGCATGAAAAAAATGACTGAACATTTGCTACGGTTTACAATACAATCTCAGATTACATAGATTTTGTAACCCACTACATTCTAAATCCTGTCAAAGTCCTGTCTTAGTCCTGTCTGAGTCCTGTCTATGCCCTGTCTAAGTCCTGTCTAAGCCCTGCCTAAGCCCTGTCTAAGCCCTGTCTAAGCTTTGTCTAAGCCCTGTCTAAGTCCTGTCTAAGCTATGTCTAAGCCCTGTCTAAGTCCTGTCTAAGTCCTGTCTAAGCTTTGTCTAAGCCCTGACTAAGCCCTGTCTAAGTCCTGTCTAAGCCCTGTCTATGCTTTGTCTAAGCCCTGTCTAAGCCCTGTCTAAGTCCTGTCTAAGCCCTGTCTAAGCCCTGTCTAAGTGCTGTCTAAGCTTTGTCTAAGCCCTGACTAAGCCCTGTCTAAGCCCTGACTAAGCCCTGTCTAAGCCCTGTCTAAGCCCTGACTAAGCCCTGTCTAAGCCCTGTCTAAGTCCTGTCTAAGCCCTGCCTAAGCCCTGCCTAAGCCCTGTGTAAGCCCTGTCTAAGCCCTGTCTAAGTCCTGTCTAAGCCCTGTCTAAGCCCTGTCTGAGTCCTGTCTATGCCCTGTCTAAGTCCTGTCTAAGCCCTGTCTGAGCCCTGTCTGAGCCCTGTCTAAGCCCTGTCTAAGTCCTGTCTAAGCCCTGTCTAAGCCCTGTCTAAGCCCTGTCTAAGCCGGGGGAGGGGGTTCTACTAAACTATGTGGAATTATTTTAAGAATTAATCTAAGGAAAATGTAGCTATTTGATTAAGAATTTTAAGACCCCATGAAGTACAATAAAATGACATGTAACATTTATTTGATAACATTTTTTATTTGGCCTTACTTCTATTAGCCCATAGAAACACATTGAATAACAGATAGTCCTTACAGCTATTAGCCCATAGAAACACATTGAATAACAGATAGCCCCCCAAAACATCTAAAGGAAGTTTGTTCTGAAGTGTCTGTCATATATCTGAGAGAAGAAGACAGATCAGAAAAAAAATTATTAAAAAAAAAAATATATTTAACCCCTTTTGAAGTCGCTAAACTACATTTACATTTACATCTAAGTCATTTAGCAGACGCTCTTATCCAGAGCGACTTACAAATTGGTGCATTCACCTTATAATATCCAGTGGAACAACCACTTTACAACAGTGCATCTAAATCTTTTAAGGGGGGGGGGGGGTTAGAAGGATCACTCCATCCTATCCTAGGTATTCCTTAAAGAGGTGGGGTTTCAGGTGTCTCCGGAAGGTGGTGATCGACTCCGCTGTCCTGGCGTCATGAGGGAGCTTGTTCCACCATTGGGGCGCCAGAGCAGCGAACAGCCTTGACTGGGCTGAGCGGGAACTGTGCTTCCTCAGAGGTAGGGAGGCGAGCAGGCCAGAGGTGGATGAACGCAGTGCCCTTGTTTGAGTGTAGGGCCTGATCAGAGCCTGAAAGTACGGAGGTGCCGTTCCCCTCACAGCTCCGTAGGCAAGCACCATGGTCTTGTAGCGGATGCGAGCTTCGACTGGAAGCCAGTGGAGAGAGCGGAGGAGCGGGGTGACGTGAGAGAACTTGGGAAGGTTGAACACCAGATGGGCTGCGGCGTTCTGGATGAGTTGTAGGGGTTTGATGGCACAGGCAGGGAGCCCAGCCAACAGCGAGTTGCAGTAATCCAGACGGGAGATGACAAGTGCCTGGATTAGGACCTGTGCCGCTTCCTGTGTGAGGCAGGGTCGTACTCTGCGAATGTTGTAGAGCATGAACCTACAGGATCGGGTCACCGCCTTGATGTTAGTGGAGAACGACAGGGTGTTGTCCAGGGTCACGCCGAGGCTCTTAGCACTCTGGGAGGAGGACACAAGGGAGTTGTCAACCGTGATGGCGAGATCATGGAACGGGCAGTCCTTCCCCGGGAGGAAGAGCAGCTCCGTCTTGCCGAGGTTCAGCTTGAGGTGGTGATCCGTCATCCACACTGATATGTCTGCCAGACATGCAGAGATGCGATTCGCCACCTGGTTGTCAGAAGGGGGAAAGGAGAAGATTAATTGTGTGTCATCTGCATAGCAATGATATGAGAGACCATGTGAGGATATGACAGAGCCAAGTGACTTGGTGTATAGCGAGAATAGGAGTGGGCCTAGAACAGAGCCCTGGGGGACACCAGTGGTGAGAGCACGTGGTGCGGAGACAGATTCTCGCCACGCCACCTGGTAGGAGCGACCTGTCAGGTAGGACGCAATCCAAGCATGGGCCGCGCCGGATATGCCCAGCTCGGAGAGGGTGGAGAGGAGGATCTGATGGTTCACGGTATCAAAGGCAGCAGATAGGTCTAGAAGGATGAGAGCAGAGGAGAGAGAGTTAGCTTTAGCAGTGCGGAGAGCCTCCGTGACACAGAGAAGAGCAGTCTCAGTTGAATGCCCAGTCTTGAAACCTGACTGATTAGGATCAAGAAGGTCATTCTGAGAGAGATAGCAAGAGAGCTGGCCAAGGACGGCACGTTCAAGAGTTTTGGAGAGAAAGGAAAGAAGGGATACTGGTCTGTAGTTGTTGACATCGGAGGGATCGAGTGTAGGTTTTTTCAGAAGGGGTGCAACTCTCGCTCTCTTGAAGACGGAAGGTACGTAGCCAGCGGTCAAGGATGAGTTGATGAGCGAGGTGAGGTAGGGGAGAAGGTCTCCGGAAATGGTCTGGAGAAGAGAGGAGGGGATAGGGTCAAGTGGGCAGGTTGTTGGGCGGCCGGCCGTCACAAGACGCGAGATTTCATCTGGAGAGAGAGGGGAGAAAGAGGTCAAAGCACAGGGTAGGGCAGTGTGAGCAGGACCAGCGGTGTCGTTTGACTTAGCAAACGAGGATCGGATGTCGTCAACCTTCTTTTCAAAATGGTTGACGAAGTCATCCGCAGAGAGGGAGGAGGGGGGGGGGGGGGGGAGGGGGAGGAGGATTCAGGAGGGAGGAGAAGGTAGCAAAGAGCTTCCTAGGGTTAGAGGCAGATGCTTGGAGTTTAGAGTGGTAGAAAGTGGCTTTAGCAGCAGAGACAGAAGAGGAAAATGTAGAGAGGAGGGAGTGAAAGGATGCCAGGTCCGCAGGGAGGCGAGTTTTCCTCCATTTCCGCTCGGCTGCCCGGAGCCCTGTTCTGTGAGCTCGCAGTGAGTCGTCGAGCCACGGAGCAGGAGGGGAGGACCGAGCCGGCCTGGAGGATAGGGGACAGAGGAAATCAAAGGATGCAGAGAGGGAGGAGAGGAGGGTTGAGGAGACAGAATCAGGAGATAGGTTGGAGAAGGTTTGAGCAGAGGGAAGAGATGATAGGATGGAAGAGGAGAGAGTAGCGGGAGAGAGAGAGCGAAGGTTGGGACGGCGCAATACCATCCGAGTAGGGGCAGAGTGAGAAGTGTTGGATGAGAGCGAGAGGGAAAAGGATACAAGGTAGTGATCGGAGACTTGGAGGGGAGTTGTAATGAGATTAGTGGAAGAACAGCATCTAGTAAAGATGAGGTCAAGCGTATTGCCTGCCTTGTGAGTAGGGGGGGAAGGTGAGAGGGTGAGGTCGAAAGAGGAGAGGAGTGGAAAGAAGGAGGCAGAGAGGAATGAGTCGAAGGTAGACGTGGGGAGGTTTAAGTCACCCAGAACTGTGAGAGGTGAGCCATCCTCAGGAAAGGAACTTATCAAGGCGTCAAGCTCATTGATGAACTCTCCAAGGGAACCTGGAGGGCGATAAATGATAAGGATGTTAAGCTTGAAAGGGCTGGTAACTGTGACAGCATGGAATTCAAATGGGGAGAAAGAGAGAATGTCCACTTGGGAGAGATGAGGATTCCAGTGCCACCACCCCGCTGGCTCGATGCTCTAGGGGTATGCGAGAACACGTAGTCAGACGAGGAGAGAGCAGTAGGAGTAGCAGTGTTATCTGTGGTGATCCATGTTTCCGTCAGCGCCAGGAAGTCTAGGGACTGGAGGGTAGTATAGGCTGAGATGAACTCAGCCTTGTTGGCCGCAGACCGGCAGTTCCAGAGGCTGCCGGAGACCTGGAACTCCACGTGGGTCGTGCGCGCTGGGACCACCAGGTTAGAGTGGCAGCGGCCACGCGGTGTGGAGCGTTTGTATGGCCTGTGCAGAGGGGAGAGAACAGGGATAGACAGACACATAGTAGACAAGCTACAGAAGAGGCTACGCTAATGCAAAGGAGATTGGACTGACAAGAGGACTACACGTCTCGAATGTTCAGAAAGTTAAGCTTACGTTGCAAAAATCTTATTGACTAAAATGATACAGTACAGCTGGCTGGTGGAGTAGGCTAGCTAGCAGTGGCTGCGTTGTTGACTTTGAACGTGTAGCTGGCTAGGTAACCTCGATAGTTTCAGTACTACACCTTGTCATGATACAAAGCAACTTTGTAGCTAGCTAGCTAACATAACACTAATCAAGACGTTCCTTGTATGTATTTAGTTTCTACAATGCTGCTCGTCGGAAAAAGTTGGCTGGGTTAGGAAAAATGGCGTCGCGGGGGACGGAAATAGCTGGCTAGCTGACCTCGATGGCTGGCTAGCTAACCTCGGTAATTACTAAACTACACAATTATTGAGCTATGACAAAGACAACTAAGTAGCTAGCTAGCTAACACTACACTAGTCAAATCGTTCCGTTGTAAAGTATTAGTATCTACAGCGCTGCTAGTCGGTAACGGTTGGCTAGCTAGCAGTGGGTTAATGATGACTAGGTGTGTTGACTAAGTCTGGCGCCGCGTCGCGGCTGGCTGGCTCACCTCGATAATACTCAAACTCAAACTACACAATTATCTTAGATACAGAGACAGCAAAGACAACTATGTAGCTGGCTAACTAACACTAACACCACACTAATCAAGTCGTTACGTTGTAATGTAATAGTTTCTACAGTGCTGCTAGTCGGTAGAAGTTGGCTAGCTAGCAGTGATGACTAGCTAGCAAGCAGCTATGAGTGTTGACTACGTTAGGAGGACGAATAGCTCCGTATACTGTATACACTGAACAACAAATACAAACACAACATGTAAAGTGTTGGTCCCATGTTTCGTGAGCTGAAATAAAAGACCCCAAAAATGTTCCAATACACAACGAACCAAGAAAAACATTTCACAAGACTTTAATACGTATTATACTTACAGATGTAGGATCTTAATTTGAGCCAGTTTGCAACAGCAGGAAAACAATCCTGCAGCAACAGGAAATGTGAAATAGTATGTGGATTGTAATAAACATTTTTGTAGGTGTTGATACCTTGTTCGTTAGGCAAATCAAGTCTGACTTTTTAATGTGGAAATTACAAACTTTAAAAGCTTTCAGCAATCTGTAGCTAATGTCAGAGCTATCTGAACTGTCCTAGTTACTTTCCCCTGGCCAATAGGTGGAGGTGTTTCCCCTGGCCACTAGGTGGAGGTGTTTCCTCTGGCCACTAGGTGGAGGTGTTTCCCCTGGCCACTAGGTGGTGGTGTTTCCCCTGGCCACTAGGTGGAGGTGTTTCCTCTGGCCACTAGGTGGAGGTGTTTCCTCTGGCCACTAGGTGGAGGTGTTTCCTCTGGCCACTAGGTGGAGGTGTTTCCTCTGGCCACTAGGTGGAGGTGTTTCCTCTGGCCACTAGGTGGAGGTGTTTCCTCTGGCCAATAGGTGGAGGTGTTTCCCCTGGCCACTAGGTGGAGGTGTTTCCTCTGGCCACTAGGTGGAGCTGTTTCCCCTGGCCACTAGGTGGAGGTGTTTCCTCTGGCCACTAGGTGGAGGTGTTTCCTCTGGCCACTAGGTGGAGGTGTTTCCTCTGGCCACTAGGTGGAGGTGTTTCCCCTGGCCACTAGGTGGAGGTGTTTCCTCTGGCCACTAGGTGGAGGTGTTTCCCCTGGCCACTAGGTGGAGGTGTTTCCTCTGGCCACTAGGTGGTGGTGTTTCCTCTGGCCACTAGGTGGAGGTGTTTCCTCTGGCCACTAGGTGGAGGTGTTTCCTCTGGCCACTAGGTGGTGGTGTTTCCCCTGGCCACTAGGTGGAGGTGTTTCCCCTGGCCACTAGGTGGAGGTGTTTCCCCTGGCCACTAGGTGGAGGTGTTTCCTCTGGCCACTAGGTGGAGGTGTTTCCCCTGGCCACTAGGTGGTGGTGTTTCCCCTGGCCACTAGGTGGAGGTGTTTCCCCTGGCCACTAGGTGGAGGTGTTTCCTCTGGCCACTAGGTGGAGGTGTTTCCTCTGGCCACTAGGTGGAGGTGTTTCCTCTGGCCACTAGGTGGAGGTGTTTCCCCTGGCCACTAGGTGGAGGTGTTTCCTCTGGCCACTAGGTGGAGGTGTTTCCTCTGGCCACTAGGTGGAGGTGTTTCCTCTGGCCACTAGGTGGAGGTGTTTCCTCTGGCCACTAGGTGGAGGTGTTTCCTCTGGCCACTAGGTGGAGGTGTTTCCTCTGGCCACTAGGTGGAGGTGTTTCCTCTGGCCACTAGGTGGAGGTGTTTCCCCTGGCCACTAGGTGGAGGTGTTTCCTCTGGCCACTAGGTGGAGGTGTTTCCCCTGGCCACTAGGTGGAGGTGTTTCCTCTGGCCACTAGGTGGAGGTGTTTCCCCTGGCCACTAGGTGGAGGTGTTTCCTCTGGCCACTAGGTGGAGGTGTTTCCTCTGGCCACTAGGTGGTGGTGTTTCCTCTGGCCACTAGGTGGTGGTGTTTCCTCTGGCCACTAGGTGGAGGTGTTTCCTCTGGCCACTAGGTGGAGGTGTTTCCTCTGGCCACTAGGTGGAGGTGTTTCCTCTGGCCACTAGGTGGAGGTGTTTCCCCTGGCCACTAGGTGGAGGTGTTTCCTCTGGCCACTAGGTGGAGGTGTTTCCCCTGGCCACTAGGTGGAGGTGTTTCCTCTGGCCAC
>NC_138319.1:39942500-40015000 GCF_965601325.2 Salmo salar
GTGTTGCTGTCCTGGGGCTCTGTGGGGTGTGTTTGTGTTGCTGTCCTGGGGCTCTGTGGGGTGTGTTTGTGTTTGTGAACAGAGCCCCAGGACCAGCTTGCTAAGGGGGCTCTCCTCCAGGTTCATCTCTCTGTAGGTGATGGCTGTGTAATGGAATCGCTTCCTTTTAGGTGGTTGAGGAACGGCTCTTTTCTGGATTTTGAATATTAGCGGGTATCGGCCTAATTCTACTCTGCATGCTGGTGTTCTACGTTGCAGATGGAGGATATTTTTGCGGAATTCTGCATGAAGTCTCCCTCTCTTACTCTTCTCTGTCTTTCTGTATTTCTCTCTCTTCCTCTCTCTCTCTCTTTCTGTATTTCTCTCCCTCTCTTTCTCTCTGTCTTTCTGTATTTCTCTCTCTTCCTCTCTCTCTCTCTTTCTGTATTTCTCTCCCTCTCTTTCTCTCTGTCTTTCTGTATTTCTCTCTCTTCCTCTCTCTCTCTCTTTTCTGTATTTCTCTCTCTCTCTTTCTCTCTGTCTTTCTGTATTTCTCTCTCCCTCTCTCTCTCTCTTTCTGTATTTCTCTCCTTCTCTTTCTCTCTGTCTTTCTGTATTTCTCTCTCTCCCTCTCTCTCTCTCTTTCTGTATTTCTCTCCCTCTCTTTCTCTCTGTCTATCTCTCTCTCTCTTTCTTTCTCTCTGTCTTTCTTCTCTCCCTCACTGTCTCTTTCTCTCTCTCTCTCCTCAGCTGATGAGCTAAACCCTGACCTACTGCGTCACAATCATATGCAGTAGAGACTAAGAATACTGTAGGTCCAAAATTGCACCCTATTCCCTATGTGGTGCACTTCCCAAGATAAAGCCCTATGGGCCCTGGTCAAAAGAGGTTGCCCACATAGGAAATAGGTTGCCATATTGGACGTAAGCACAGAGACTAATAACTACAGTATATAATCCACCATAAAGTTTGTTTTTGTTTTTACTAAGTCTTTCCTGTTAATTCCAGTAATTACATCTACTACAATTATCAATTGAAAACAGTGTCTTCCTCTAGTTTCCAGTTTCTATGTATATCCTCTAACTATATCCTGTGTCTGCATCTGAACGGTAGCTTACTGTTAAGGGGGGGGTACTGTCACGACTTCAGCCGAAGTCGGCTCCTCTCCTTGTTCGGGCGGCGTTCGGCGGTCGACTTCACCGGTTTTCTAGCCATCGCCGCTCCATTTTTCGTTGATCCATTTTGTTTTGTCTTGTTCCCTGCACACCTGGTTTTCATTCCCTAATCACACTACATGTATTTATTCCTCTGTCCCCCCCCCCCCCCCCCCCCCCCTGTCCTTGTGTGAAATAGTTTTGTTACGTGTTTAGTGTGATGCGCCAGACTGGTTTCGTTGTATGTATTTGTCAAACATTTGTATATTTGCGAGTGTTTTCACGCTTGTTTACTTTTACTTTTTACTTGTTTACTTTTTTGCGGGGGGGCTGGAGGTTTTTTGGACGCAGTTGCGTCTGTCCTTTGTGCCAAATAAAGTGCGACTGATCACAACTCACTGCTCTCCTGCACCTGACTTCTATACCAGTAGCGCACAACCCTGACACTTACTCTCTGTGTGTGTGTGTGTGTGTGTGTGTGATAACATTTAGCCATATGAAACCTCTCCTGTGTGTGAGAGTCTGACAGCTCAGACCACTAACAGCCTTTCAGCTGTTATTCAATAATAACAAAACCAACTGGCTCTGCATCCTCCCCCAACAGGACAGGTAGCCTACTCTAATCAGAGACCTTTAATAAGGGTTTCAAATTTGGGGAAATGACAATCTAATTGTTTTATGTTTGTTTTCCTGTGTCTACCCTTCTCAAAGGCCTCTCTCTCTCTCCCTTGTCCTCTCTCTCCCAATCTCTCTCTCTCTCTCTCTGTCTGTCTCTCTTTCTCTCTTGTCCTCTCTCTCCTCCCCCTCCCTTTCTTATCTCTCTTACCCCCCTCTCTCCCTCTCTCTCTCCCTCCCCCTTTCTCTCTCTCTGTATCTCTCTCTCTCTCTTTCTCTCTCTGTCTCTCAATTCTATTCAAAGGGCTTTATTGACATGGGAAACATATGTTTACATTGCCAAAGCAAGTGAAGTAAAAAATAAACAAGGGAAATAAACAATCAGAAATGAACAGTTAGCAGAATATCGACATTTGAAATGTTATATTATTGGCTTTTTGTCAGGAAATGCAGCTCCGTCTCAGGTTCTGCTGTGGTGCAGTGGTT
The DNA here is from genome assembly GCF_965601325.2 of Salmo salar. Lineage (NCBI taxonomy): Eukaryota > Metazoa > Chordata > Actinopteri > Salmoniformes > Salmonidae > Salmo > Salmo salar. The sequence goes on from NC_138319.1 coordinate 39,944,735, forward strand.
GCACAGCCTTTCCTCTACAGGGTGCCAGGTTTTCTTGTGTCTACCCTTCTCAATGGCAAGGCTGTGCTCACTGAGCCTGTACTTTGTCAAGGTTTTTCATAGGTTTTGATCAGTAACCATGGTAAAATAGTTAGCCATGGTGTACTGTCGATTTAGGGCCACATAGCACTGCATTTTGCTTTGTGTTTGTGCTTTGTGTTTGTGCTCTCTCTCCCTCTCCTCATCTCCCTTTCCTTTCTATTTTGCATTCTCGCTCTCTCCTCTCTCGCTCCTCTCTCTTTCAATCTCTCTCTTTTTCCCCTCTCTCTCCCCCCTTTCTCTCTCAATTCAATTCAATTTCAATTTCAATTTAAGGGCTTTATTGGCATGGGAAACATATCTTAACATTGTCAAAGCAAGTGAACTCTCTCTCTCTCTCTCTCTCTCTCTCTCTCTCTCTCTCCCTCCCCCCCTCTCTCTCTCTCTCTCTCTCTCTCTCTTTCCTCTCTCTCTTTCCTCTCTCTCTTTCCTCTCTCTTCTCTCTCTCTCTCTCTCTCTGTCTCTCTCTAAGGAAGGATTATATTGCGATGTTGAAGGGTGTGAATGTGTGACTGTGTATGTGCATGTGTGTGTTTACTCTTGGGGCGAGGCCAGGGGAGAGGGGGAGGGAGGGAATGATACATTGGGAAGGAGAGAGAGAGAGATTACTTTGGATCTTGTGAGGGTGGTGTATGTTGTAAAGAGAAAGGTACATAGTGGGACGGAGAGAGAGAGGTGAAAGAGGAAGCTTGAGGTGAAGAGTTAAAAGGGACAAGAGAGGATTAGCAAGGTGGGGAGAGAGGGAGGGAGGGATGAAGTGGGGTGAGGAGGAGGGAGGCAAGGTGGGGAGAGAGGGAGGGAGGGATGAAGTGGGGTGAGGAGGAGGGAGGCAAGGTGGGGAGAGAGGGAGGGAGGGATGGAGTGGGGTGAAGAGGAGGGAGGCAAGGTGGGGAGAGAGGGAGGGAGGGATGGAGTGGGGTGAAGAGGAGGGAGGCAAGGTGGGGAGAGAGGGAGGGAGGGATGGAGTGGGGTGAAGAGGAGGGAGGCAAGGTGGGGAGAGAGGGAGGGAGGGATGGAGTGGGGTGAGGAGGAGGGAGGCAAGGTGGGGAGAGAGGGAGGGAGGGATGGAGTGGGGTGAGGAGGAGGGAGGCAAGGTGGGGACAGTGGGAGGGAGGGATGGAGTGGGGTGAAGAGGAGGGAGGCAAGGTGGGGACAGTGGGAGGGAGGGATGGAGTGGGGTGAGGAGGAGGGAGGCAAGGTGGGGACAGTGGGAGGGAGGGATGGAGTGGGGTGAGGAGGAGGGAGGCAAGGTGGGGACAGTGGGAGGGATGGAGTGGGGTGCCAGGTAAACAGAAGCCTAGCCAGCCTGACAGCCCAGGCCAGCAGTAACAGGGTAGTTGGTAGTGGCTCTGCTCCTAGTGTGTGTGTGTGTGTGTGTGTGTGTGTGTGTGTGTGTGTGTGTGTGTGTGTGTGTGTGTGTGTGTGTGTGTGTGTGTGTGTGTGTGTGTATGTGTGTGTGTGTGTGTGTCTGTGTGTGTGTGTGTATGTGTGTATACTGATTTTATGGAGGCAAAGTATCTGCAGATATAATGTATTTTAGAGGTGGAATGGAAAACACACCTCTTTTCCACAGATAAATTATTATTTAATGATTTTTTTTTTAAATAAATATTACAATTGACATTATTTATTTTATTTATTATTCTATTTTTATTTTTTTTAAATAATAATTTTGTAGTTTACAAGATATCCACCAAAAAACAATTATTATTATTCTCTAAGTGAGACAGTAAATACAAAACCTCTACAGGAAGTGGATGAGAAGCAAACGTGTTGTTGTTGGTGGCTGTTTGAATGAATTCAACTCTTGTCTCAAAGTCAGTCTGAATAAAAGTTCACCAACAAACAAAAAAGGTATTGAAATGCAGTAACATGCCGTTCCTAATGTCACCACTAGGTGTCAGCGTCAACGTTTCTCTTTGGAACGTTTACACTTACAGAGTTTACAACAATCAAAGGTCATTGAAAACAAACAATTTATGGCAACCTTGCAATGAGTGGAGGTTATGACTTTTCTTACATAAACCATATATGTACATTACACCGTTATTCAATACAAAACGTATTGGCTATACATTTCATCTGTAAATGGCATGTGTTGATGACTGGAAACATGGAGGAAAAAATACTTGCTGCACTGGTTTTAGTCACACGTTCTAATTTAGCTAGCTAGCTAGCATTAGCTACTTATCTCATCATGAATGGAAACACATAGCCTGAATGATCTATGTGAAGTTTCTTACCTTTTTGCATATTTCAGAAAACTAAGTAAATATGCCCACTAGCTCATCATAATAGTCCAGTAACAGTGTTCTGTTTGGATCAAGGACGAGTGTTCACTTTGGCGACAGTCCAGTGTTAGCACATAAGTAATGAAACAGTATTGCTGTTCCGTCCCTCTCCTCGCCTAGAACCAGGGACCCTCTGCACACATCGACAACAGCCTCCCACGAAGCATCGTTACCCATCGCTCCACAAAAGCCGCGGCCCTTGCAGAGAAAAGGGGAACAACTACTTCAAGGTCTCAGAGCGAGTGACGTCACCGATTGAAACGCTATTAGCGCGCATCACCGCTAACTAGCAAGCCATTTCACATTGGTAACACTAGCACAGATTTCTGGCTAGAAAGCTAAGCTAACTACCTTGCTGGCTATCTAGCCAACGTTAACTAGGTGAGAATGTGATGAGGACAGGGCTGCTTGCTTAGTGAAGTTCACTTTTGATTATTTAGTTATACCAGCATGTCTACTCTCACCTGGGGCTGAATGATGTTCAATGAGCTGCTGGTAGAGCGCCCTCTTCAAGCAACCGTTGATGACCACAAATGACCACAAATTATTAGACATACTTGTTTATTCTATATACAGTGCCAGTCAAAAGTTTGGACACACATACTCAATCAAGGGATTTTCTTTATTATTACTATTTTCTACATCAAAACTATGAAATAACACATATGTAATCATGTAGTAACCCAAAAAGTGTTAAACAAATCGAAATATATTTCAAATTTTAGATTCTTCAAAGTAACCCCCCCACCCCCCACCCCCCTTTGCCTTGATGACAGCTTTGCACACTCTTGGCATTCTCTTAACTACAGTTGAAGCCAGAAGTTTACATACACCTTAGCCAAATACATTTAAACTCAGTTTTTTCACAATTCATGACATTTAATCCTAGTAAAAATTCCCTGTCTTAGATCAGTTAGGATCACCACTTTATTTTAAGAATGTGAAATGTCAGAATAATAGTAGAGAGAATTATTCATTTCAGCTTTTATTTCTTTGATCACATTCCCAGTGGGTCAGAAGTTTACATACACTCAATTAGTATTTGGTAACATTGCCTTTAAATTGTTTAACTTGGGTCAAACGTTTCAGGTACCCTTCCACAAGCTTCCCACAATAAGTTGGGAGAATTTTGTCCCAAACCTCCTGACAGAGCTGGTGTAACTGAGTCAGGTTTGTAGGCCTCCTTGATCACACCAGCTTTTTCAGTTCTACCCACACATTTTCTATGGGATTGAGGTCAGGGGTTTGTGATGGCAAATCCAATACCTTGACTTTGTTGTCCTTAAGCCATTTTGTCACAACTTTGGAAGTATGCTTGGGGTCATTGTCCATTTGGAAGACCCATTTGCGACCAAGCTTAAACTTCCTGACTGATGTCTTGAGATGTTGCTTCAATATATGCACATCATTTTACGTCCTCATGATGCCATCTATTTTGTGAAGTGCACCAGTCCCTCCTGCAGCAAAGCACCCCCACAACATGATGCTGCCACCCCCGTGCTTCACGGTTGGGATGGTGTTCTTCGGCTTGCAAGCCTCCCCCTTTTTCCTCCAAACATAAAGATGGTCATTATGGCCAAACAGTTCTGTTTTTGTTTTGTCAGACCAGAGGACATTTCTCCAAAAGGTACGATCTTTGTCCCCATGTGCAGTTGCAAACCGTAGTCTGGCTTTTTTATGGCGGTTTTGGAGCAGTGGCTTCTTAGTTGCTGAACGGCCTTTCAGGTTATGTCAATATAGGACTCGTTTTACTGTGGATATAGATACTTTTGTACCTTTTTCCTCCAGAATCTTCACAAGGTCCTTTGCTGTGGTTCTGGGATTTATTTGCACTTTTCGCACCAAAGTATGTTCATCTCTAGGAGACAGAACACGTCTCCTTCCTGAGCGGTATGACGGCTGCGTGGTCCCATGGTGTTTATACTTGTGTACTATTGTTTGTACAGATGAATGTGGTACCTTCAGGCGTTTGGAAATTGCGCCCAAGGATGAACCAGATTTGTGGAGGTCTACAATTTTCTTTCTGAGGTCTTGGCTGATTTCCTCCTGAAGTCAAGCAAAGAGGCACTGAGTTTGAAGGTAGGCCTTGAAATACATCCACAGGTACACCTCCAACTGGCTCAAATGATGCCAATTAGCCTATCAGAAGCTTCTAAAGCCATGACATCATTTTATGGACTTTTCCAAGCTGTTTAAAAGCACAGTCAACTTAGTGTATGTAAACTTCTGACCCACTGGAATTGTGATACAGTGAATTATAAGTGAAATAATCTGTCTGTAAACAATTGTTGGAAAAATTACTTGTGTCATGCACAAAGTAGATTTTCTAACCAACTTGCCAAAACTATAGTCTGTTAACAAGAAATTTGTGGAGTGGTTGAAAAACGAGTTTTAATGACTCCAACCTAAGTGTATGTAAACTTCAGACTTCAACTGTATATGACTCTGTCCTGTATATATGACTCCATCCAGGATATGTGACTCCATCCAGGATATGTGACTCCGTCCAGGATATGTGACTCCGTCCAGGATATGTGACTCCATCTTGTATATTTGACTCCATCCAGGATATGTGACTCCATCCAGGATATGTGACTCCGTCCAGGATATGTGACTCCGTCCAGGATATGTGACTCCATCCTGTATATGTGACTCCGTCCAGGATATGTGACTCCGTCCTGGATATGTGACTCCATCCAGGATATGTGACTCCATCCAGGATATGTGACTCCATCCAGGATATGTGACTCCGTCTGTATATATGACTCCATCCTGTATATATGAGTCTGCTCTCACATCTGTCCTTCTCCCTCTCAGCGATGCCTAGAGATTCATTCCTATTTCTACAGTGTCATTACACAAAGCAAGTCCCAAACACAATGGTTGTACCTGCTCCAACATACCATTACAATCGCCTGGAAGCCTTTCTGAATGCAATAGCAGTCGGCCTGCTCTCACTCTTGGTAACTCCATGGCAACCCAGTCACTATTGCCCACTAAGCGATATTGCAAAAGGAATGTCCGTTACAGAGTTATAGTAGCCAATGACGTCAAGTCTCTCTCTCTCTCTCTCTCTCTCTCTCTCTCTCTCTCTCTCTCTCTCTCTCTCTCTCTCTCTCTCTCTCTGTCTCTCTCTCTCTGTCTCTCTGTCTCTCTCTCTGTCTCTCTGTCTCTCTCTCTCTGTCTCTCTCTCTCTCTCTCTCTCTCTCTCCTCTCTCTCTCTCTCTCTCTCTCTCTCTCTCTCCTCTCTCTGTCTCTCTCTCTGTCTCTCTCTCTCTGTCTCTCTGTCTCTCTGTCTCTCTGTCTCTCTCTCTCTCTGTCTCTCTCTCTCTCTCTCTCCAACCCCCCTGCTCTCTCTCTCTGTCTCTCTGTCTCTCTGTCTCTCTGTCTCTCTGTCTCTCTCTCTCTCTGTCTCTCTGTCTCTCTCTCTCTCTCTCTCTCTCTCTCTCTCTCTCTCTCTCTCTCTCCAACCCCCCTGCTTCTCTCTCTCTCTCTCTCTCTCTCTCATCCTCCCGCTCTCTCTCTTCTCTCTCTCTCTCTCTCTCTCTCTCTCTCTCTCTCTCTCTCTCCTTTTCCCACTAGCTGGAAACTCCGGAACATTCTCCTCGGAATCAAAGAACTCAATGAACTCGGAACCTCTCTTTCTATGAGGAAGATAAAGTGTTTCCCAGAAAGCAGCCGTCACCAACTCTGTGAGCGTGTGTTTTTATGTTTATTGTGTTTGCTGACTGGTCTATTGTCGGGAACTGGGTGATGTTGACACAGTGGATAAAATAGCCCCCTGCGAGTTTACCCTTCAACACCCATTTACCATGAAACCCTGTCCACTGTCCAACATTCATCTTCACAATGTGCTTCTCAAATATTTAAACCTCGCCTACATAAAAAAAAACACACAGACACACACAGACACACACACACTACATAAAAAGAGCTTGCAGGGGAGGCGATAGCTAACAATGTTTGGAGAGATCACCATGTATTTGTAAATCCCCCCCCTTTATTGGCTGGTTTTGGCCAAGCCAAGCACGCCGGCCTGTTTTATTTCTGTTAATGACAGTACTTAATGAGTACTTGATGTGTTTAATTAACCAGCCGTTGCCACGAAGATGAATACCTTCTCCATGTCTGTAGGGAACTAGGTTTACGTCCCAAATAGCAACCTGTACCCTATGTAGTGCGCTACTTTATACAGTGCCCATTGGTAATAGGCTGCCATTTGGGACATGGACATAGAGACAGCCAGCTAGGATTGTTATTGTTATTTTCCCCTGTATTTCTCATGGATTCTTCATTTGATTCTTCATTTGATGTTTGGTTAGGTCAGGGTGTGGGGTGGGCATTCTATGTGTTGTATTTCTTTGTTTTGGGCCGAGTATGGTTCCTAATCAGAGGCAGCTGTCTATCGTTGTCTCTGATTAGGAATCATACTTAGGCAGCCTTTTCCCACCTGTGTTTCTGGGTAGTCGTTTTCTGTTTTGTAATCTGTGACCTGACAGAACTGTTGGCTTTCGTTTTGTTTCTTTGTTCTCAGCATTAAATAATCATTATGAACATTTACCACGCTGCGCTTTGGTCCCCTTCCTCTAATGACAGCCGTTACAAGAGAATGATTTATTTCAGCTTTTATTTTTTTCATGACATTCCCAGTGGGTCAGAAGTTTACATACACTCAATTAGCATTTGGTAGCATTGCCTTTAAATTGTTTAACTTGGGTCAAACGTTTTGTGTAGCCTTCCACAAGCTTTCCCACAATAAGTTGGGGGAATTTTGGCCCATTCCTCCTGACAGAGCTGGTGTAACTGAGTCAGGTTTGTTGGCCTCCTTGCTCGCACACGCTTTTTCAATTATGCCCACAAATGTTCTATAGGATTGAGGTCAGGGGTTTGTGATGGCAAATCCAATACCTTGACGTTGTTGTCCTTGGCCCTTTTGCCACAACTTTGGAAGTATGCTTGGGGTCATTGTCCATTTGGAAGACCCATTTGCGACCAAGCCTTAACTTCCTGACTGATGTCTTGAGATGTTGCTTCAATTTATCCACACAATTTTCCTGCCTCATGATGCCATCTATTTTGTGAAGTGCACCAGTCCTTCCTGCAGCAAAGCACCCCCACAACATGATGCTGCCACCCCCATGCTTCACGGTTGGGATGGTGTTCTTCAGCTTGCAAGCTTCCCCCTTTTCCTCCAAACATAACGATGGTCATTATGGCCAAACGGTTCTATTTTTGTTTCATCTGACCATTTCTCCAAAAAGGACATTTCTCAAAAAAGTACAATCTTTGTCCCCATGTGCAGTTGCAAACCGTAGTGTGGCTTTTTTATGGCGGTTTTGGAGCAGTGGTATCTTCCTTGCTGAGCGGCCTTTCAGGTTATGTTGATATAGGACTTGTTTTACTGGGGATATAGATACTTTCGTACCTGTTTCCTCCAGAATCTTCACAGGATCCTTTGCTGTATTTCTGGGATTGATTTGCACTTTTCGCACCAAAGTATGTTCATCTCTAGGAGACAGAACACGTCTCCTTCCTGAGTGGTATGACGGCTGCGTGGTCCCATGGTGTTTATTCTTGCGTACTATTGTTTGTACAGATGAACGTGGTACATTCACGCATTTGGAAATTGCTCCCAAGGATGAACAAGACATATGGAGGTCTTGGCTGATTTCTTTTGATTTTCCCATGATGTCAAGCAGAGGCACAGAGTTTGAAGGTAGGCCTTGAAGTACATCCACAGGTAGACCTCCAATTGTTAGTGAATTATAAGTCAAATAATCTGTCTGTAAACAATTGTTGGAAAAATGACTTGTGTCATGCACAAAGTAGATGTCCTAACCGACTTTCCAAAACTCCAAGAAATTTGTTGAGAGGCCCCCACAGCCCTGACAGCCCCGACAGCCCCCGACAGCCCCGACAGCCCCCGACAGCCCCGAAATACCCCAGCAGCCCCCAGCAGCCCTCACAGCCCCCAGCAGCCCCCCACAGCCCCCAGCAGCCCCCAACAGCCCCCAGCAGCCCCCACAGCCCCCAGCAGCCCCCACAGCCCCGGCAGCCCCCACAGCCCCCAACAGCCCCCAGCAGCCCCAACAGCCCCCAGCAGCCCCAACAGCCCCCAGCAGCCCCCCAGCAGCCCCCCACAGCCCCAGCAGCCCCCCACAGCCCCCAGCAGCCCCCACCAGCCCCCAGCAGCCCCAACAGCCCCCAGCAGCCCCCCAGCAGCCCCCCACAGCCCCAGCAGCCCCCCACAGCCCCCACCAGCCCCCACAGCCCCCACAGCCCCCAGCAGCCCCCACAGCCCCCAGCAGCCTCCACAGCCCCCAGCAGCCCCAACAGACCCCAGCAGCCCCCACAGACCCCAGCAGCCCCCAGCAGCCCCCACAAATTTGTTGAGAGGCCCCCACAGCCCCCACAGCCCTGACAGCCCCCGACAGCCCCCACAGCCCCGACAGCCCCCGACAGCCCCAAAATACCCCAGCAGCCCCAGCAGCCCTCACAGCCCCCAGCAGCCCCCCACAGCCCCCCACAGCCCCCAGCAGCCCCCAACAGCCCCCAGCAGCCCTCACAGCCCCCAGCAGCCCCCCACAGCCCCCCACAGCCCCCAGCAGCCCCCAACAGCCCCCAGCAGCCCTCACAGCCCCCAGCAGCCCCCCACAGCCCCCCACAGCCCCCAGCAGCCCCCAACAGCCCCCAACAGCCCCCAGCAGCCCCCCAGCAGCCCCCCAGCAGCCCCCACCAGCCCCCACAGCCCCCACAGCCCCCAGCAGCCCCCACAGCCCCCAGCAGCCTCCACAGCCCCCAGCAGCCCCAACAGACCCCAGCAGCCCCCAACAGCCCCCACAGCCCCCGGCAGCCCCCACAGCCCCCAGCAGCCCCCACAGCCCCGGCAGCCCCCACAGCCCCCAACAGCCCCCACAGCCCCCAGCAGCCCCCACAGCCCCCAACAGACCCCAGCAGCCCCCACAGCCCCCAGCAGCCCTGTTTGGGGGTGAAAGAGGTATCCCTAGACCATGAGCTCTGCAGACGGATATCCTAACGTATAAACTGAACCCACCTTTCCCTTTGAGAATCTTTTCTCGCCCATGCTCTCCACATCCAATCAGAAAGGACCTGCTGAACAGGGGCTAAAAGCTGTTGCGCAATATCCCTCTCAGTATTATTTTACAGATAAAGACAGAGAACACAGGGAAGGTAGATTAAACTGAATGGTGTTGATACTGTTATTCCATTGTAGTATTGTAAAGTGACAGAATGGTGCCTTTCCCAAATGCTTATAAAGTTCTGCAATTTTGAATGGAAAAATAGACCTATCAATGAGTGCATGTAAATACTGGTCTGAATTATCTGGATTAATCTGGATTAATCTGGATTATTTGTCAGTGTGTGTGTGTCTCCTGGATGCTGGATTGAAGGAAATACTGATGATATCGGGGTTCATTCACATATCTATATGGGCCTGAGCTATACTGAAATGGCACCCTATTCCTCACTTATTAGTGCACTACTTTTGACTAGTGTCCGTATGACTCTGTTCAAAAGTAGTGCACTATGTAGGGTATAGGGTACTGTTTGGAACGCAAATAATGTCTGGGCCTTACCATACTGCACACACAGTCTATGGGGTTTTCACATGGTATGCAGGCCCCGACACAGGAGAGAAAGTTCTGTGCAGCAAAAGGGAAAATGTAAACATGTGAACATTTCTCCCTGGAATCTCAGGAGGAGATGCTCCACGTCTCCTCAATGGACCATAGGCAAACTGAGGTAACACAGAGAGAGAGAGGGAGGGAGGGAGGGAGGGAGAGAGAGAGAGAGAGATGGAGAGATGGAGAGAGCGTGAGAAAGAGTGAGATAGAAACACAGAGAGATCAGGGCCTCAGACAAAGAAGTTTCTGACCACAACGTAACGCTTATTAAGGTTTATCCCAGAGAATGAAAGAGCAAATGGAGATGTGGAATTTACTATCAGTATGTTATTTAACCATCTACTTTACCGTTGGTCCCAGGGTCAGTATCTCATGATAAACTGTAGACCACACTATCTACCAAGAGAGTTTTCATCTGTATTTTTTGTAGCTGTCTACATTCCCCCACAGACCGATGCTGGCACTAAGACCGCACTCAATGAGCTGTATTCCGGAATAAGCAAACAGGAAAACGCTCATCCAGAGGTGGCGCTCCTAGTGGCCGGGGACTTTAATGCAGGGAAACTTAAATCAGTTTAATCTCATTTCTATCAACATGTTAAATGTGCAATCAGAGGGAGAAAAAAATATTGATCACCTTTACTCCACACACAGAGACACGTACAAAGCTCTCCCTCGCCCTCCATTTGGCAAATCTGACCATAACTTAATCCCCCTGATTCCTGCTTACAAGCAAAAACTAAAGCAGGAAGCACCAGTGACTCGGTCTATAAAAAAGTGGTCAGATGAAGCAGATGCTAAACTACAGGACTGTTTTGCTATCACAGACTGGAATATATTCCGGGATTCTTCCGATGACATTGAGGAGAACACCACATCAGTCACTGGCTTTATCAATAAGTGAATCGAGGACGTCGTCCCCACAGTAACTGAACGTACATACCCCAACCAGAAGCCATGGATTAAAGGCAACATCCGCACTGAGCTAAAGGGTAGAGCTGCTGCTTTCAAGGAGCAGGACTCTGACCCGGAAGCTTATAAGAAATCCAGCTATGCCCTCCGATGAACCATAAAACAGGCGAAGCATCAATACAGGACAAAGATCCAATCGTATTACACCGGCTTCGACGCTTGTCGGATTTGGCAGGGCTTGCAAAATATTACAGACTACAAAGGGAAGCACAGCTGAGAGCTGCCCAGTGACACGAGACTACCAGACAAGCTAAATAACTTCTATGCTCGCTTCCAGGCAAGTAACACTGAAAGTTAAATGAGAGCATCAGCTGTTCTGGACGACTGTGTGATCGTGCTCTCGATGTGAGTAAGACCTTTAAACAGGTCAATATTCACAAGGCCGCTGGAACATGCTATCTGGACCAGACTTTCTGGACCATGCTATCTGGACCAGACTTTCTGGACCATGCTATATAGACCATGCTATATAGACCATGCTATCTGGACCATGCTATCTGGACCATGATATCTAGACCATGCTATCTGGACCATGCTATCTGGACCATGCTATCTAGATCATGCTATCTGGACCATGCTATATAGACCATGCTATCTGGACCATGCTATATAGACCATGCTATCTGGACCATGCTATCTGGACCATGCTATCTGGACCATGCTGTCTGGACCATGCTATCTGGACCATGCTATCTGGACCATGCTATCTGGACCATGCTATATAGACCATGCTATCTGGACCATGCTATATAGACCATGCTATCTGGACCATGCTATATAGACCATGCTATCTGGACCATGCTATATAGACCATGCTATCTGGACCATGCTATATAGACCATGCTATCTAGACCATGCTATCTGGACCATGCTATCTGGACCATGCTATCTAGACCATGCTATCTGGACCATGCTGTCTGGACCATGCTATCTAGACCATGCTATCTGGACCATGCTGTCTGGACCATGCTATCTAGACCATGCTATCTGGGCCATGCTATCTGGACCATGCTATCTGGACCATGCTATCTAGACCATGCTATATGGACCATGCTATCTAGATCATGCTATCTGGACCATGCTATCTGGACCATGCTATCTAGATCATGCTATCTAGACCATGCTATCTGGACCATGCTATCTGGACCATGCTATCTAGATCATGCTATCTAGATCATGCTATCTAGACCATGCTATCTGGACCATGCTATCTGGACCATGCTATCTAGATCATGCTATCTAGATCATGCTATCTGGACCATGCTATCTAGATCATGCTATCTGGACCATGCTATATGGACCATGCTATCTAGATCATGCTATCTAGATCATGCTATCTGGACCATGCTATCTAGATCATGCTATCTGGACCATGCTATCTGGACCATGCTATCTAGACCATGCTATCTGGACCATGCTATCTGGACCATGCTATCTGGACCATGCTATCTGGACCATGCTATCTAGATCATGCTATCTAGACCATGCTATCTGGACCATGCTATCTGGACCATGCTATCTAGATCATGCTATCTGGACCATGCTATCTGGACCATGCTATCTGGACCATGCTATCTGGACCATGCTATCTAGATCATGCTATCTGGACCATGCTATATAGACCATGCTATCTGGACCATGCTATATAGACCATGCTATCTGGACCATGCTATCTGGACCATGCTATCTGGACCATGCTGTCTGGACCATGCTATCTGGACCATGCTATCTGGACCATGCTATCTAGATCATGCTATCTGGACCATGCTATATAGACCATGCTATCTGGACCATGCTATATAGACCATGCTATCTGGACCATGCTATATAGACCATGCTATCTGGACCATGCTATATAGACCATGCTATCTGGACCATGCTATATAGACCATGCTATCTGGACCATGCTATCTGGACCATGCTATCTGGACCATGCTGTCTGGACCATGCTATCTAGACCATGCTATCTGGACCATGCTGTCTGGACCATGCTATCTAGACACTGCTATCTGGACCATGCTATCTGGACCATGCTATCTGGACCATGCTATCTAGACCATGCTATATGGACCATGCTATCTAGATCATGCTATCTGGACCATGCTATCTGGACCATGCTATCTAGATCATGCTATCTAGACCATGCTATCTGGACCATGCTATCTGGACCATGCTATCTAGATCATGCTATCTAGATCATGCTATCTAGACCATGCTATCTGGACCATGCTATCTGGACCATGCTATCTAGATCATGCTATCTGGACCATGCTATCTGGACCATGCTATCTGGACCATGCTATCTGGACCATGCTATCTGGACCATGCTATCTAGATCATGCTATCTGGACCATGCTATATAGACCATGCTATCTGGACCATGCTATCTGGACCATGCTGTCTGGACCATGCTATCTAGACCATGCTATCTGGACCATGCTATCTGGACCATGCTATCTAGATCATGCTATCTAGACCATGCTATCTGGACCATGCTATCTGGACCATGCTATCTAGATCATGCTATCTGGACCATGCTATCTGGACCATGCTATCTAGATCATGCTATCTAGACCATGCTATCTGGACCATGCTATCTGGACCATGCTATCTGGACCATGCTATCTAGATCATGCTATCTGGACCATGCTATCTGGACCATGCTATCTGGACCATGCTATCTAGATCATGCTATCTGGACCATGCTATCTGGACATGCTATCTAGATCATGCTATCTGGACCATGCTATCTGGACCATGCTATCTAGATCATGCTATCTGGACCATGCTATCTGGACCATGCTATCTAGATCAGACCATGCTATCTGGACCATGCTGTCTGGACCATGCTATCTAGACCATGCTATCTGGACCATGCTGTCTGGACCATGCTATCTAGACACTGCTATCTGGACCATGCTATCTGGACCATGCTATCTGGACCATGCTATCTAGACCATGCTATATGGACCATGCTATCTAGATCATGCTATCTGGACCATGCTATCTGGACCATGCTATCTAGATCATGCTATCTAGACCATGCTATCTGGACCATGCTATCTGGACCATGCTATCTAGATCATGCTATCTAGATCATGCTATCTAGACCATGCTATCTGGACCATGCTATCTGGACCATGCTATCTAGATCATGCTATCTGGACCATGCTATCTGGACCATGCTATCTGGACCATGCTATCTGGACCATGCTATCTGGACCATGCTATCTAGATCATGCTATCTGGACCATGCTATATAGACCATGCTATCTGGACCATGCTATCTGGACCATGCTGTCTGGACCATGCTATCTAGACCATGCTATCTGGACCATGCTATCTGGACCATGCTATCTAGATCATGCTATCTAGACCATGCTATCTGGACCATGCTATCTGGACCATGCTATCTAGATCATGCTATCTGGACCATGCTATCTGGACCATGCTATCTAGATCATGCTATCTAGACCATGCTATCTGGACCATGCTATCTGGACCATGCTATCTGGACCATGCTATCTAGATCATGCTATCTGGACCATGCTATCTGGACCATGCTATCTGGACCATGCTATCTAGATCATGCTATCTGGACCATGCTATCTGGACCATGCTATCTAGATCATGCTATCTGGACCATGCTATCTGGACCATGCTATCTAGATCATGCTATCTGGACCATGCTATCTGGACCATGCTATCTAGATCATGCTATCTGGACCATGCTATCTGGACCATGCTATCTGGACCATGCTATCTAGATCATGCTATCTGGACCATGCTATCTGGACCATGCTATCTAGATCATGCTATCTGGACCATGCTATCTGGACCATGCTATCTAGATCATGCTATCTGGACCATGCTATCTGGACCATGCTATCTAGATCATGCTATCTGGACCATGCTATCTGGACCATGCTATCTGGACCATGCTATATGGACCATGCTATCTAGACCATGCTATCTAGATCATGCTATCTAGATCATGCTATCTGGACCATGCTATATGGACCATGCTATATAGACCATGCTATCTAGACCATGCTATCTAGATCATGCTATCTGGACCATGCTATCTAGATCATGCTATCTGGACCATGCAATCTGGACCATGCTATCTAGATCATGCTATCTGGACCATGCTATCTAGATCATGCTATATGGACCATGCTATCTAGATCATGCTATCTGGACCATGCTATCTGGACCATGCTATCTGGACCATGCTATCTGGACCATGCTATCTAGATCATGCTATCTGGACCATGCTATCTGGCCCATGCTATCTGGACCATGCTATCTAGATCATGCTATATGGACCATGCTATCTAGATCATGCTATCTGGACCATGCTATCTGGACCATGCTATCTAGACCATGCTATCTAGATCATGCTATATGGACCATGCTATCTAGACCATGCTATCTAGATCATGCTATCTGGACCATGCTATCTGGACCATGCTATCTGGACCATGCTATCTAGATCATGCTATCTGGACCATGCTATCTGGACCATGCTATCTAGATCATGCTATCTGGACCATGCTATCTGGATCATGCTATCTGGACCATGCTATCTAGACCATGCTATCTGGACCATGCTATCTAGATCATGCTATCTGGACCATGCTATATGGACCATGCTATATGCTATCTAGATCATGCTATCTGGACCATGCTATCTGGACCATGCTATCTGGACCATGCTATCTGGACCATGCTATCTAGATCATGCCATCTGGACCATGCTATCTAGATCATGCTATATAGATCATGCTATCTGGACCATGCTATATGCTATATAGACCATGCTATATGGACCATGCTATCTAGATCATGCTATCTGGACCATGCTATCTGGACCATGCTATATGGACCATGCTATCTAGATCATGCTATCTGGACCATGCTATATGCTATCTAGACCATGCTATCTGGACCATGCTATCTAGACCATGCTATCTGGACCATGCTATCTAGATCATGCTATCTAGACCATGCTATCTAGATCATGCTATCTGGACCATGCTATCTAGACCATGCTATCTGGACCATGCTATCTAGATCATGCTATCTGGACCATGCTGTCTAGATCATGCTATCTGGACCATGCTATCTAGATCATGCTATATGCTATATGGACCATGCTGTCTAGATCATGCTATCTGGACCATGCTATCTAGATCATGCTATATGCTATATGGACCATGCTATCTAGACCATGCTATCTGGACCATGCTATATGCTATCTGATTCACCAACATACATGTTCCCTCTGATTCAACAAGACAACAGGAGTGGGTTAAAGCTTGGCTGCCAACCGGATGGCTGCGTTCTGGAATAATCTTTAGTGCTAATTTATGCTTAATACGAAAATGTGTTCTGATGCTCTGTATGGATGCTGTGAGGCGAAGCATTTGGAGGCACACAGAGGCCCAATTTCTACTTTTGTTACAATGCGGGGGGGGGGGGGGGGGGGGGCTCTGTATAGCTCCGCGTTGACATGATTGGTTGACAGTAGGTGGGGGCGGGAGGTCCTGCACAAACACAAACTCACTTCCTTGACAACTTCCTTCACAACAGCTCTGCGTTGCTCGGCGAAGCGGAAGAAGTAAATAGTATCCAGGTCTGAGACATGGCCAGGCTTGTTGCTATAACAGTACATAGTATCCAGGTCTGAGACATGGCCAGGCTTGTTGCTATAACAGTAGATAGTATCCAGGTCTGAGACATGGCCAGGCTTGTTGCTATAACAGTAGATAGTATCCAGGTCTGAGACATGGCCAGGCTTGTTGCTATAACAGTAGATAGTTTCCAGGTCTGAGACATGGCCAGGCTTGTTGCTATAACAGTAGATAGTATCCAGGTCTGAGACATGGCCAGGCTTGTTGCTATAACAGTAGATAGTATCCAGGTCTGAGACATGGCCAGGCTTGTTGCTATAACAGTAGATAGTATCCAGGTCTGAGACATGGCCAGGCTTGTTGCTATAACAGTAGATAGTATCCAGGTCTGAGACATGGCCAGGCTTGTTGCTATAACAGTAGATAGTATCCAGGTCTGAGACGTGGCCAGGCTTGTTGCTATAACAGTAGATAGTATCCAGGTCTGAGACATGGCCAGGCTTGTTGCTATAACAGTAGATGGTATCCAGGTCTGAGACATGGCTAGGCTTGTTGCTATAACAGTAGATAGTATCCAGGTCTGAGACGTGGCCAGGCTTGTTGCTATAACAGTAGATGGTATCCAGGTCTGAGACGTGGCCAGGCTTGTTGCTATAACAGTAGATAGTATCCAGGTCTGAGACGTGGCCAGGCTTGTTGCTATAACAGTAGATAGTATCCAGGTCTGAGACATGGCCAGGCTTGTTGCTATAACAGTAGATGGTATCCAGGTCTGAGACGTGGCCAGGCTTGTTGCTATAACAGTAGATAGTATCCAGGTCTGAGACATGGCCAGGCTTGTTGCTATAACAGTAGATAGTATCCAGGTCTGAGACATGGCCAGGCTTGTTGCTATAACAGTAGATGGTATCCAGGTCTGAGACATGGCTAGTCTGGGTGGATAGAGGAAACATCAGCAAATTCAGGAGCTGACTTTTGATGAGGAATCCAGAGGAGGCTGGTGTCCGGGAGGAATCATCATTCAACAGGATCAGAACTTTATGTTTCCTGTGAGGACAGACGCTGGGAGACGAGAAGCAAGTACAGAGAGTAGACAGAGACAGGAAACAAAACACAAACAGCGTCTGAACAGAGGAAACATAACGACATTAATGCTGACACACGGACCAAGCCTGATGGGCCGGCTGAGACATGATGTGGGGTGGGAGCCTGCCGAGCCAAATGAGTCAAGGAAACCTCTCAAGCCAGCTAAGGCACCCCTGGTTCCGTTGGCAGCCGGACCTGACATCACAAACAAATACAAAAAACAAAACTCCCTGATGCTTCCAACATTGGTGTCTGCATTCTCTAAGGACAGACGCTGGGAGACGAGAAGCAAGTACAGGGAGTGAACATTTAATGAAACAAAACATGAACAGCATCTGGACGGGGAGAAAAAAAACCCATTAATTCTGACACGGGGATCAAACTGAGGAACAGACAGATATAGATGGGGCAATCAACAAAGTGAAGGAGTCCAGGTGAGTCCTTTGAAGCGCTGATGTGCGTAATGATGGGCAGCCTGGCGCCCTCGAGCGCCAGAGAGGGGGACCGGGAACAGACGTGACAGTTTCCTAGAAATAGAAAATATTGGAGGAAACATTGGAAATACTGTTTGTAAGTACTATTATGTGTGTGTGTGAGTGTGTGTTTGTGGTGTGTGTGTGTGTGTGTGTGTGTGTGTGTGTGTGTGTGTGTGTGTGTGTGTGTGTGTGTGTGTGTGTGTGTGTGTGTGTGTGTGTGTGTGTGTGTGCTGTATGTGATGTGTTTGTATAAATAGCCATTCCAGGTATGTATGAGCAGCAGTCCAAGTAACTCTGTGTGACTGAAAATGCACCTACATTTCAACATGGCGAGTCTCATGTTCCACTACTGAATAGACATGAAGGGAACAGAATAAGAAAGTACGGATTCATTCATTTAATACAGATTCTGGTTCCATGGTTCTCTGGTTCCGTGGTTCTCTGGTTCCGTGGTTCTCTGGTTCCGTGGTTCTCTGGTTCCGTGGTTCTCTGGTTCCGTGATTCTTTGGTTCTGATTCTGTGGTTCTGTGGTTCTCTGATTCTCTGGTTCTGTGGTTCTGTGGTTCTCTGGTTCCGTGATTCTCTGGTTCACTGGTTTTAAAGTTCTCTGGTTCTGTAGTTCTCTGGTTTTGTGGTTCTGTACCAGTAGAAAAAAAGAGAGGTTAACGCCAATGATAACATAGGCAGCTATGGTTTCCTGGCTGACATCACAGTTAAGACACACACACACACACACACACACACACACACACACACTCTCTTAGTGTTGGCTGTATCTAGCAGGCCTCATGAAATGTCATTGCCAATCATTGCAACCTCCATCAGCCAGTAAGGATATTAATGACAATGAATACAGCGTTTTAAAACACACACACACACACACACACACACACACACACACACACACACACACACACACACACACGCAAAAACAAACACTTTAAAACAGAACACAGTCAGACAAATAATAGGGTTGGAAAGGAGGAGACAGGAGAGGAGACAGGAGAGGAGACAGGAGAGGGGACAGGAGAGGAGACAGGAGAGGAGACAGGAGAGGAGACAGGAGAGGGGACAGGAGAGGAGACAGGAGAGGAGACAGGAGAGGGGACAGGAGAGGGGACAGGAGAGGAGACAGGAGAGGAGACAGGAGAGGAGACAGGAGAGGTGACAGGAGACAGGAGAGGAGACAGGAGAGGGGACAGGAGAGGGGACAGGACACAGGAGAGGAGACAGGAGAGGAGACAGGAGAGGAGACAGGAGAGGGGACAGGAGAGGGGACAGGAGAGGAGACAGGAGAGGAGACAGGAGAGGAGACAGGACACAGGAGAGGAGACAGGAGAGGGGACAGGAGAGGAGGCAGGAGAGGGGACAGGAGAGGAGACAGGAGAGGGGACAGGAGAGGGGACAGGAGAGGAGACAGGAGAGGAGACAGGAGACAGGAGAGGAGACAGGACACAGGAGAGGAGACAGGAGACAGGAGAGGAGACAGGAGAGGAGACAGGAGAGGAGACAGGAGAGGAGACAGGAGAGGGGACAGGAGAGGAGACAGGAGAGGAGGCAGGAGAGGAGACAGGAGAGGAGACAGGAGAGGGGACAGGAGAGGAGACTTGAGGACACAGGAGAGGAGACAGGAGAGGGGACAGGAGAGGGGACAGGAGAGGGGACAGGAGAGGAGACAG
This sequence comes from Salmo salar, assembly GCF_965601325.2. NCBI lineage: Eukaryota > Metazoa > Chordata > Actinopteri > Salmoniformes > Salmonidae > Salmo > Salmo salar. Next base: position 39,964,599 of record NC_138319.1, read on the forward strand.
GAGAGGGGACAGGAGAGGGGACAGGAGAGGGGACAGGAGATTAGGCAGGAGACAAGAGAGGGGACAGGAGAGGGGACAGGAGAGGGGACAGGAGAGGGGACAGGAGAGGGGACAGGAGAGGAGACAGGAGACAAGAGAGGGGACAGGAGAGGGGACAGGAGAGGGGACAGGAGAGGAGACAGGAGAGGGGACAGGAGAGGGGACAGGAGAGGGGACAGGAGAGGGGACAGGAGAGGGGACAGGAGAGGGGACAGGAGAGGGGACAGGAGAGGAGACAGGAGACAAGAGAGAGGACAGGAGAGGGGACAGGAGAGGGGACAGGAGATGGGACAGGAGAGGAGGCAGGAGACAAGAGAGAGGACAGGAGAGGGGACAGGAGAGGGGACAGGAGAGGGGACAGGAGAGGAGGCAGGAGACAAGAGAGGGGACAGGAGAGGGGACAGGAGAGGAGGCAGGAGACAACAGAGGGGACAGGAGAGGGGACAGGAGAGGAGACAAGAGAGGGGACAGGAGAGTGGACAGGAGAGGAGGCAGGAGACAAGAGAGGGGACAGGAGAGGGGACAGGAGAGGAGACTTGAGAGGAGACAGGAGAGGGGACAGGAGAGGGGACAGGAGAGGAGACAGGAGAGGAGACAGGAGAGGGGACAGGAGAGGGGACAGGAGAGGGGACAGGAGAGGGGACAGGAGAGGAGACTTGAGAGGAGACAGGAGAGGAGACAGGAGAGGGGACAGGAGAGGGGACAGGAGAGGGGACAGGAGAGGAGACAGGAGAGGAGACAGGAGAGGAGACAGGAGACAAGAGAGGGGACAGGAGAGGAGACAGGAGAGGGGACAGGAGAGGGGACAGGAGAGGGGACAGGAGAGGACACAGGAGAGGAGACAGGAGAGGAGACAGGAGAGGAGACAGGAGAGGAGACAGGAGAGGGGACAGGAGAGGGGACAGGAGAGGGGACAGGAGAGGACACAGGAGAGGAGACAGGAGAGGAGACAGGAGAGGAGACAGGAGAGGAGACAGGAGAGGAGACAGGAGAGGAGACAGGAGAGGAGGCAGGAGACAGGAGAGGAGACAGGACACAGGAGAGGAGACAGGAGACAGGAGAGGAGACAGGAGAGGAGACAGGAGAGGAGACAGGAGAGGGGACAGGAGAGGAGACAGGAGAGGGGACAGGAGAGGAGACAGGACACAGGAGAGGAGACAGGAGAGGGGACAGGAGAGGGGACAGGAGAGGAGACAGGAGAGGGGACAGGAGAGGAGACAGGAGAGGAGACAGGACACAGGAGACAGGAGAGGAGACAGGAGACAGGAGAGGAGACATGAGAGGAGACAGGAGAGGGGACAGGAGAGGAGACAGGAGAGGGGACAGGAGAGGAGACAGGAGAGGAGACAGGAGAGGAGACAGGAGAGGGGACAGGAGAGGGGACAGGAGAGGGGACAGGAGAGGGGACAGGAGAGGAGACTGGAGAGGAGACTGGAGAGGGGACAGGAGAGGGGACAGGAGAGGAGACTGGAGAGGAGACTGGAGAGGAGACAGGAGAGGAGACAGGAGAGGAGACAGGAGAGGGGACAGGAGAGGAGACAGGAGAGGAGGCAGGAGACAGGAGAGGAGACAGGAGAGGAGACAGGAGAGGAGACAGGAGAGGGGACAGGAGAGGGGACAGGAGAGGGGACAGGAGAGGAGACTGGAGAGGAGACTGGAGAGGGGACAGGAGAGGGGACAGGAGAGGAGACTGGAGAGGAGACAGGAGAGGAGACTGGAGAGGAGACAGGAGAGGAGACAGGAGAGGAGACAGGAGAGGGGACAGGAGAGGGGACAGGAGAGGAGACAGGAGAGGAGACAGGAGAGGAGACAGGAGAGGAGACAGGAGAGGAGACAGGAGAGGGGACAGGAGAGGAGACAGGAGAGGAGACAGGAGAGGAGGCAGGAGACAGGAGAGGAGACAGGAGAGGAGACAGGAGAGGGGACAGGAGAGGGGACAGGAGAGGAGACAGGAGAGGAGACAGGAGAGGGGACAGGAGAGGGGACAGGAGAGGGGACAGGAGAGGAGGCAGGAGAGGAGACAGGAGAGGGGACAGGAGAGGGGACAGGAGAGGAGACAGGAGAGGAGACAGGAGAGGAGACAGGAGAGGGGACAGGAGAGGGGACAGGAGAGGGGACAGGAGACAACAATATAGTGATCAATCAATATATTATAACGAAGAAACAACTTGATGAAAGTTGATGACTTTTCAAAATGCTGCTTATTTTTGATAATGGGTATTATTTCATTAGATTGAAGGGTTTCTTCAAGTGTATCTTATCTAGATCAAAATCCCCTTGAATATTATAGGAAATGTTAGCATGTTGCGTGTAAACTATGTCGACGATCCATTTTGTTATTTAAACCTTATTTTACCAGGTAGGTTGACTGAGATTCTCAGCTACAACAAAAAAAAACGTAGGAACGAGTTCAAAATCATATCAAATCAAATTTAACAAACAGGAAGCAATGCAGGTGTAGAAAACTCCCCAGAAAGGCCATAAGCACCTTCAACACAAACTGTGTACAAACCCCCCCCCCCCCGATAAACTGGTGTTGAATGACAGGAAGCTGAATATGAAAATCGGAAACATGTTAGCAGTACTGGCAACAATGTGTCTGTCTGGATGGATAATGTGTCTGTCTGGATGGATAATGTGTCTGTCTGGATGGATAATGTGTGGATGGATAATGTGTCTGTCTGTCTGGATGGATAATGTGTCTGTCTGTCTGTCTGGATGGATAATGTGTCTGTCTGTCTGGATAATGTGTCTGTCTGGATGGATAATGTGTCTGTCTGGATGGATAATGTGTCTGTCTGGATGGATAATGTGTCTGTCTGGATGGATAATGTGTCTGTCTGTCTGGATGGATGTTGTGTCTGTCTGGATGGCTGTTCTGTCTGTCTGGATGGATAATGTGTCTGTCTGGATGGATGTTGTGTCTGTCTGGATGGATAATGTGTCTGTCTGGATGGATAATGTGTCTGTCTGGATGGATGTTGTGTCTGTCTGGATGGATAATGTGTCTGTCTGGATGGATGTTGTGTCTGTCTGGATGGCTGTTCTGTCTGTCTGGATGGATGTTGTGTCTGTCTGGATGGCTGTTGTGTCTGTCTGGATGGATAATGTGTCTGTCTGGATGGATAATGTGTCTGTCTGTCTGGATGGATAATGTGTCTGTCTGGATGGATAATGTGTCTGTCTGGATGGATAATGTGTCTGTCTGTCTGGATGGATAATGTGTCTGTCTGGATGGATGTTGTGTCTGTCTGGATGGATAATGTGTCTGTCTGGATGGATAATGTGTCTGTCTGGATGGATGTTGTGTCTGTCTGGATGGATAATGTGTCTGTCTGGATGGATGTTGTGTCTGTCTGGATGGCTGTTCTGTCTGTCTGGATGGATGTTGTGTCTGTCTGGATGGCTGTTGTGTCTGTCTGGATGGATAATGTGTCTGTCTGGATGGATAATGTGTCTGTCTGTCTGGATGGATGTTGTGTCTGTCTGGATGGCTGTTCTGTCTGTCTGGATGGATAATGTGTCTGTCTGGATGGATGTTGTGTCTGTCTGGATGGATAATGTGTCTGTCTGGATGGATAATGTGTCTGTCTGGATGGATGTTGTGTCTGTCTGGATGGATAATGTGTCTGTCTGGATGGATGTTGTGTCTGTCTGGATGGCTGTTCTGTCTGTCTGGATGGATGTTGTGTCTGTCTGGATGGCTGTTGTGTCTGTCTGGATGGATAATGTGTCTGTCTGGATGGATAATGTGTCTGTCTGTCTGGATGGATAATGTGTCTGTCTGGATGGATAATGTGTCTGTCTGGATGGATAATGTGTCTGTCTGTCTGGATGGATAATGTGTCTGTCTGGATGGATGTTGTGTCTGTCTGGATGGATAATGTGTCTGTCTGGATGGATAATGTGTCTGTCTGGATGGATGTTGTGTCTGTCTGGATGGATAATGTGTCTGTCTGGATGGATGTTGTGTCTGTCTGGATGGCTGTTCTGTCTGTCTGGATGGATGTTGTGTCTGTCTGGATGGCTGTTGTGTCTGTCTGGATGGATAATGTGTCTGTCTGGATGGATAATGTGTCTGTCTGGATGGATGGATAATGTGTCTGTCTGGATGGATAATGTGTCTGTCTGGATGGATAATGTGTCTGTCTGTCTGGATGGATGTTGTGTCTGTCTGGATGGATAATGTGTCTGTCTGGATGGATAATGTGTCTGTCTGGATGGATGTTGTGTCTGTCTGGATGGATAATGTGTCTGTCTGGATGGATGTTGTGTCTGTCTGGATGGCTGTTCTGTCTGTCTGGATGGATGTTGTGTCTGTCTGGATGGCTGTTGTGTCTGTCTGGATGGATAATGTGTCTGTCTGGATGGATAATGTGTCTGTCTGGATGGATGGATAATGTGTCTGTCTGGATGGCTGTTCTGTCTGTCTGGATGGTTGTTGTTCTGAGCTTCACTCTGGGCGGCTTGAATGAGTGATCATGACCACGTAAACTGGGTTGTCTGCATTGTTTGAATTGTGTGATTGTTTGAGTCTTCTACAACTGACTTCATAGGTTCTTTCAATGTCCACATATTTTCTAGACAGATATTCCAGCTGTAGAGAGATGTCAGTGAGTCTCCTCTTTAGTCTAGTGGTCAGAGAATCACAGCTTTAGTTTAGAGAGGGGTCAGAGAATCAGCTCTTTACTGTAGAGAGGGGTCAGAGATTCACCCCTTTACTGTAGAGAGGGGTCAGAGATTCAGCTCTTTACTGTAGAGAGGGGTCAGAGAATCAGCTCTTTACTGTAGAGAGGGGTCAGAGGTTCACCCCTTTACTGTAGAGAGGGGTCAGAGATTCAGCTCTTTACAGTAGAGAGGGGTCAGAGAGTCAGCTCTTTACAGTAGAGAGGGGTCAGAGATTCAGCTCTTTACAGTAGAGAGGGGTCAGAGATTCAGCTCTTTACTGTAGAGAGGGGTCAGAGATTCAGCTCTTTACTGTAGAGAGGGGTCAGAGATTCAGCTCTTTACTGTAGAGAGGGGTCAGAGATTCAGCTCTTTACTGTAGAGAGGGGTCAGAGATTCAGCTCTTTACTGTAGAGAGGGGTCAGAGAATCAGCTCTTTACTGTAGAGAGGGGTCAGAGGTTCACCCCTTTACTGTAGAGAGGGGTCAGAGATTCAGCTCTTTACTGTAGAGAGGGGTCAGAGATTCAGCTCTTTACTGTAGAGAGGGGTCAGAGGTTCACCCCTTTACTGTAGAGAGGGGTCAGAGAATCAGCTCTTTACTGTAGAGAGGGGTCAGAGGTTCACCCCTTTACTGTAGAGAGGGGTCAGAGATTCAGCTCTTTACTGTAGAGAGGGGTCAGAGATTCACCCCTTTACTGTAGAGAGGGGTCAGAGGTTCACCCCTTTACTGTAGAGAGGGGTCAGAGAATCAGCTCTTTACTGTAGAGAGGGGTCAGAGATTCAGCTCTTTACTGTAGAGAGGGGTCAGAGAATCAGCTCTTTACTGTAGAGAGGGGTCAGAGATTCAGCTCTTTACTGTAGAGAGGGGTCAGAGATTCACCCCTTTACTGTAGAGAGGGGTCAGAGAATCAGCTCTTTATCAGTGTCGCACAAAGTTCATGTCTCTGTTGCAAACCAACCTGTCATTTTCAATATGGCGGAGACCTAGCTCAAGGAATATTTGCTCTGGAAAGCAACATCTTTGAAGCTCGTTGTTATACAAACTATTTATGTCATTATGGTGACATATTTATCTTTTAATCTTTTAAAAAACAACAACTGCTGTCCGCTTTGTTTAATATGAGCTTTGGTTGTGGTAAGGGTTGTGTTAAGGGTTGTAGTAAGGGTTGTGTTAAGGGTTGTGGTAAGGGTTGTGTTAAGGGTTGTGGTAAGGGTTGTGGTAAGGGTTGTGTAAGGGTTGTGTAAGGGTTGTGTAAGGGTTGTGTTAAGGGTTGTGTTAAGGGTTGCGGTAAGGGTTGTGTTAAGGGTTGTGGTAAGGGTTGTGGTAAGGGTTGTGGTAAGGGTTGTGATAAGGGTTGTGTTAAGGGTTGTGTTAAGGGTTGTGGTAAGGGTTGTGGTAAGGGTTGTGGTAAGGGTTGTGTTAAGGGTTGTGGTAAGGGTTGTGGTAAGGGTTGTGTTAAGGGTTGTGGTAAGGGTTGTGATAAGGGTTGTGGTAAGGGTTGTGGTAAGGGTTGTGATAAGGGTTGTGTTAAGGGTTGTGTTAAGGGTTGTGGTAAGGGTTGTGGTAAGGGTTGTGGTAAGGGTTGTGTTAAGGGTTGTGGTAAGGGTTGTGGTAAGGGTTGTGTTAAGGGTTGTGGTAAGGGTTGTGATAAGGGTTGTGGTAAGGGTTGTGTTAAGGGTTGTGGTAAGGGTTGTGGTAAGGGTTGTGGTAAGGGTTGTGATAAGGGTTGTGGTAAGGGTTGTGATAAGGGTTGTGTTAAGGGTTGTGTTAAGGGTTGCGGTAAGGGTTGTGTTAAGGGTTGTGGTAAGGGTTGTGGTAAGGGTTGTGATAAGGGTTGTGTTAAGGGTTGCGGTAAGGGTTGTGTTAAGGGTTGTGGTAAGGGTTGTGGTAAGGGTTGTGGTAAGGGTTGTGGTAAGGGTTGTGATAAGGGTTGTGTTAAGGGTTGTGTTAAGGGTTGCGGTAAGGGTTGTGGTAAGGGTTGTGTTAAGGGTTGTGGTAAGGGTTGTGTTAAGGGTTGTGATAAGGGTTGTGTTAAGGGTTGTGTTAAGGGTTGTGGTAAGGGTTGTGTTAAGGGTTGTGATAAGGGTTGTGTTAAGGGTTGTGTTAAGGGTTGTGTTAAGGGTTGTGTTAAGGGTTGTGGTAAGGGTTGTGGTAAGGGTTGTGATAAGGGTTGTGATAAGGGTTGTGGTAAGGGTTGTGGTAAGGGTTGTGTTAAGGGTTGTGTTAAGGGTTGTGGTAAGGGTTGTGGTAAGGGTTGTGTTAAGGGTTGTGATAAGGGTTGCGGTAAGGGTTGTGTTAAGGGTTGTGTTAAGGGTTGTGTTAAGGGTTGTGTTAAGGGTTGTGTTAAGGGTTGTGGTAAGGGTTGTGTTAAGGGTTGTGTTAAGGGTTGTGTTAAGGGTTGTGGTAAGGGTTGTGGTAAGGGTTGTGTTAAGGGTTGTGTTAAGGGTTGCGGTAAGGGTTGCGGTAAGGGTTGCGTTAAGGGTTGTGGTAAGGGTTGTGGTAAGGGTTGTGATAAGGGTTGCGGTAAGGGTTGCGGTAAGGGTTGCGTTAAGGGTTGCGGTAAGGGTTGCGTTAAGGGTTGCGGTAAGGGTTGCGATAAGGGTTGTGGTAAGGGTTGTGGTAAGGGTTGTGGTAAGGGTTGTGTAAGGGTTGTGTTAAGGGTTGTGGTAAGGGTTGTGGTAAGGGTTGTGGTAAGGGTTGTGGTAAGGGTTGTGGTAAGGGTTGTGGTAAGGGTTGTGGTAAGGGTTGTGTTAAGGGTTGTGTTAAGGGTTGCGGTAAGGGTTGTGTTAAGGGTTGTGGTAAGGGTTGTGGTAAGGGTTGTGGTAAGGGTTGTGATAAGGGTTGTGTTAAGGGTTGTGTTAAGGGTTGTGGTAAGGGTTGTGGTAAGGGTTGTGGTAAGGGTTGTGTTAAGGGTTGTGGTAAGGGTTGTGGTAAGGGTTGTGTTAAGGGTTGTGGTAAGGGTTGTGATAAGGGTTGTGGTAAGGGTTGTGGTAAGGGTTGTGATAAGGGTTGTGTTAAGGGTTGTGTTAAGGGTTGTGGTAAGGGTTGTGGTAAGGGTTGTGGTAAGGGTTGTGTTAAGGGTTGTGGTAAGGGTTGTGGTAAGGGTTGTGTTAAGGGTTGTGGTAAGGGTTGTGATAAGGGTTGTGGTAAGGGTTGTGTTAAGGGTTGTGGTAAGGGTTGTGGTAAGGGTTGTGGTAAGGGTTGTGATAAGGGTTGTGGTAAGGGTTGTGATAAGGGTTGTGTTAAGGGTTGTGTTAAGGGTTGCGGTAAGGGTTGCGTTAAGGGTTGTGGTAAGGGTTGTGATAAGGGTTGTGTTAAGGGTTGCGGTAAGGGTTGTGTTAAGGGTTGTGGTAAGGGTTGTGGTAAGGGTTGTGGTAAGGGTTGTGGTAAGGGTTGTGATAAGGGTTGTGTTAAGGGTTGTGTTAAGGGTTGCGGTAAGGGTTGCGGTAAGGGTTGTGTTAAGGGTTGTGGTAAGGGTTGTGTTAAGGGTTGTGATAAGGGTTGTGTTAAGGGTTGTGTTAAGGGTTGTGGTAAGGGTTGTGTTAAGGGTTGTGATAAGGGTTGTGTTAAGGGTTGTGTTAAGGGTTGTGTTAAGGGTTGTGTTAAGGGTTGTGGTAAGGGTTGTGGTAAGGGTTGTGATAAGGGTTGTGATAAGGGTTGTGGTAAGGGTTGTGGTAAGGGTTGTGTTAAGGGTTGTGTTAAGGGTTGTGGTAAGGGTTGTGGTAAGGGTTGTGTTAAGGGTTGTGATAAGGGTTGCGGTAAGGGTTGTGTTAAGGGTTGTGTTAAGGGTTGTGTTAAGGGTTGTGTTAAGGGTTGTGTTAAGGGTTGTGGTAAGGGTTGTGTTAAGGGTTGTGTTAAGGGTTGTGTTAAGGGTTGTGGTAAGGGTTGTGGTAAGGGTTGTGTTAAGGGTTGTGTTAAGGGTTGCGGTAAGGGTTGCGGTAAGGGTTGTGTTAAGGGTGTGGTAAGGGTTGTGGTAAGGGTTGTGATAAGGGTTGCGGTAAGGGTTGCGGTAAGGGTTGCGTTAAGGGTTGCGGTAAGGGTTGCGTTAAGGGTTGCGGTAAGGGTTGCGATAAGGGTTGTGGTAAGGGTTGTGGTAAGGGTTGTGGTAAGGGTTGTGTAAGGGTTGTGTTAAGGGTTGTGGTAAGGGTTGTGGTAAGGGTTGTGGTAAGGGTTGTGGTAAGGGTTGTGGTAAGGGTTGTGGTAAGGGTTGTGTTAAGGGTTGTGTTAAGGGTTGCGGTAAGGGTTGTGTTAAGGGTTGTGTAAGGGTTGTGGTAAGGGTTGTGTTAAGGGTTGTGGTAAGGGTTGTGTAAGGGTTGTGTTAAGGGTTGTATTAAGGGTTGTGATAAGGGTTGTGTAAGGGTTGTGTAAGGGTTGTGGTAAGGGTTGTGATAAGGGTTGTGTTAAGGGTTGTGGTAAGGGTTGTGGTAAGGGTTGTGGTAAGGGTTGTGGTAAGGGTTGTGGTAAGGGTTGTGGTAAGGGTTGTGTTAAGGGTTGCGGTAAGGGTTGTGTAAGGGTTGTGGTAAGGGTTGTGATAAGGGTTGTGTTAAGGGTTGTGTTAAGGGTTACACTCCGATCATAACAACCTGTCCAGATGTTTTTATTCACATCTGAAAAACACTGATTAGCATGACACTTAGCTTTACGCTAACGTAGCCTACGTAGCCTACGTTATTGAAGTCGAATGTGTAAGAGTCAACTGTCTGTCAGAGTCTTGGCGTGTGTCTTGTTGCTTTCCCGTGTTAATCACGCAACCACTCTTTCGCTCGAGGACAGACGCAGGTCAAGGCGTAACAATGGTGAACGGGGGACAAAGAGTAACTAATGTTCTTTGGTTATTGATCTGATTCAATAAGACTTTGGTAGCGTGTTTCAGCTACTCTCATTTTTATGCTAAGAGACAATTCATAACCGAGGTCAATGGGGACAAAGTAGGCTCATAGTCTTCTAGTATCTAACTGAGGTCAATGGGGACAAAGTAGGATCATAGTCTTCTAGTATCTAACTGAGGTCAATGGGGACAAAGCAGCCTAATAGTCTTCTAGTATCTAACTGATTAAATGCAGACCCTGAACTATATGTGAACTCACTCAATCAGAAGAACAATAGGTGTGTGTGTTGTGTGGACTCTCTGTGGTGTGTGTTGTGTGGACTGTCTGTGGTGTGTGTGTGTGTGTGTGTGTGTGTGTGTGTGTGTGTGTGTGTGTGTGTGTGTGTGTGTGTGTGTGTGTGTGTGTGTTGTGTGGACTCTCTGTGGTGTGTGTTGTGTGGAGTGTGTGTGTGTGTGTGTGTGTGTGTGTGTGTGTGTGTGTGTGTGTGTGTGTGTGTGTGTGTGTGTGTGTGTGTGTGTGTACTCTCTGTGGTGTGTGTGTGTGTATGTGTGTGGACTCTCTGTGGTGTGTGTGTGTGTATGTGTGTGGACTCTCTGTGGTGTGTGTGTGTGTATGTGTGTGGACTCTCTGTGGTGTGTGTGTGTGTATGTGTGTGGACTCTCTGTGGTGTGTGTGTGTGTGTGTGTGTGTGTGTGTGTGGACTCTCTGTGGTGTGTGTGTGTGTGTGTGTGTGTATGTGTGTGGACTCTCTGTGGTGTGTGTGTGTGTATGTGTGTGGACTCTCTGTGGTGTGTGTGTGTGTGTCTGTGTGTGTGTGTGTGTGTGTGTGTGTGTGTGTGTGTGTGTGTGTGTGTGTGTGTGTGTGAACTGTCTGTGTGTGTGTGTGTGTGTGTGTGTGTGTGTGTGTGTGTGTGTGTGTGTGTGTGTGTGTGTGTGTCTGTGTGTGTGTCTGTGTCTGTGTCTGTGTGTGTGTGTGTGTGTGTGTGTGTGTGTGTCTGTGTGTGTGTATGTGTGTGGACTCTCTGTGGTGTGTGTGTGTGTGTATGTGTGTGGACTCTCTGTGGTGTGTGTGTGTGTGTGTGTGTGTGTGTGTGTGTGTGTGTGTGTGTCTGTGTCTGTGTGTGTGTGTGTGTGTGTGTGTGTGTGTGTGTGTGTGTGTGTGTGTGTGTGTGTGTGTGTGTCTGTGTGTGTGTGTGAACTGTCTGTGATGTCTGCAAAAACTTTAAAATCAAATCTGAACTCATGCTGACCACATCCCTGAATTAAAGAACACACTTTATCAGATATAAAGTACAGAACAACCTATTAATCCATCTGAAAAAACCCGCTGTAACTCTACCCTGTATGGATTACCTCTGAGAGACCTGGGAAATAACAGGTGAAACTCGAAACAGAACCGTTGAAACGTTGTAAAACACCTACTACTCATTCAATACATTGTAGAATAATAGCTTAAGACATTAAAAATATGAAATAACACATATGGAATCATGTAGTAACCAACAAAAAAAAAAAAACTGTATAACAAATCAAAATATATTTTATATTTTGAGATTCTTCAAATTGTCATATTTTGCCTGCTCGTAAGAGGAAATATGCCAGTCCTATTGTGCCAAAATTAATGTTGACTTATTGTATAGATAATAGAATGAGAATTAACAAAACTTTTAAGAGATCTGATTTTTAGTTTATAAATACTTTTCTACATTGACACACATAGCTAGCTACTCACCTCGTTTCTTTCTGTTGGCATGTGCAAGTAGAAAGTACACCATTGTGCTTTGGTGTAGACCAGGCTACCTAACCACTAGGTAGCCAGCCAAGTGGTTAGAGCGTTGGACGAATAACCGAAAGGTTGCAAGATCGAATCTCTGAGCTGACAAGGTAAAAATCTGTCATTCTGCCCATTGAACAGGGCTGTTAACCCACTGTTCCTAGGCCGTCATTGTGAAATAAGAGTTTGTTCTTAACTGACTTGCCTAGGTAAATAAAGGTGACATTTTCAAAAATGCTTTCAGGATACCTGTCATTTCAGATTCCACAGTGATTCTTTAGTTGTGGACACGACGTCACCACACTCCTCTTCCTCTTGGTCCTCCTCATCATTAACCTGTCTTATCAGTTTCTTTATAAAAAATAAATAAATATATATGTAACATACTAGATGACAGTATCTAAAGCAAGGGACTATAGCTTTACACAAGTAGACTACAGATGCATGCTGGTCCGGGCATGCCCTGAGCAGGTGAAATGAGCGGCACTGGGGAGAAATGGGAGCGGGCCGAGAAGACCGGACTCCAGTCAACCTGGGCCCGCTTCACTCCTCGCTCCAAATCCAATTCTGCTGGTGCATGTGTTGATATTTGGTTAACTGTATGATGTAGGTAGGGAGAGATTGAGTGGAAGGGTTAGAGAGGCTGGACGTGGTTGGGGTTTGGGTGGTGTAATGGGGGGAGGAAAGGGAAGTGGTGTCTAAGGCTCTATTTCACTTTTTTAGAGGAACAGGACTAATGATGAGAATTTAATGTAGGTAAACCGGGACTCCAGTACAGTAGGTAGGCTGGGACTCCAGTACAGTAGGTAGGTCGGGACTCCAGTACAGTAGGTAAACTGGGACTCCAGTACAGTAGGTAGGTCGGGACTCCAGTACAGTAGGTAGGCTGGGACTCCAGTACAGTAGGTAGGCTGGGACTCCAGTGCAGTAGGTAGGCTGGGACTCCAGTACAGTAGTAAAACTGGGACTCCAGTACAGTAGGTAGGTCGGGACTACAGTACAGTAGGTAGGCTGGGACTCCAGTACAGTAGGTAGGTCGGGACTCCAGTACAGTAGTAAAACTGGGACTCCAGTACAGTAGGTAGGTCGGGACTCCAGTACAGTAGATAGGCTGGGACTCCAGTACAGTAGGTAGGTCGGGACTCCAGTACAGTAGGTAGGCTGGGACTCCAGTACAGTAGGTAGGCTGGGACTCCAGTACAGTAGGTAGGTCGGGACTCCAGTACAGTAGGTAGGCTGGGACTCCAGTACAGTAGTAAAACTGGGACTCCAGTACAGTAGGTAGGTCGGGACTCCAGTACAGTAGGTAGGCTGGGACTCCAGTACAGTAGTAAAACTGGGACTCCAGTACAGTAGGTAGGCCAGGACTCCAGTACAGTAGGTAAACTGGGACTCCAGTACAGTAGGTAGGCTGGGACTCCAGTACAGTAGGTAAGCTGGGACTCCAGTACAGTAGGTAGGCTGGGACTCCAGTACAGTAGGTAGGCTGGGACTCCAGTACAGTAGGTAGGCTGGGACTCCAGTACAGTAGTAAAACTGGGACTCCAGTACAGTAGGTAGGCCAGGACTCCAGTACAGTAGGTAAACTGGGACTCCAGTACAGTAGGTAGGCTGGGACTCCAGTACAGTAGGTAAGCTGGGACTCCAGTACAGTAGGTAGGCTGGGACTCCAGTACAGTAGGTAGGCTGGGACTCCAGTACAGTAGGTAGGCTGGGACTCCAGTACAGTAGGTAGAGCGGGACTCCAGTACAGTAGGTAAACTGGGACTCCAGTACAGTAGGTAGGTCGGGACTCCAGTACAGTAGGTAAACTGGGACTCCAGTACAGTAGGTAGGCTGGGACTCCAGTCAGTAGGTAGGCTGGGACTCCAGTACAGTAGGTAGGCTGGGACTCCAGTACAGTAGGTAGGCGGGACTCCAGTACAGTAGGTAGGCTGGGACTCCAGTACAGTAGGTAGGCTGGGACTCCAGTACAGTAGGTAGAGCGGGACTCCAGTACAGTAGGTAGGCTGGGACTCCAGTACAGTAGGTAGGCTGGGACTCCAATACAGTAGGTAGGCTGGGACTCCAGTACAGTAGGTAGGCTGGGACTCCAGTACAGTAGGTAGGTCGGGACTCCAGTACAGTAGGTAGGCTGGGACTCCAATACAGTAGGTAGGCTGGGACTCCAGTACAGTAGGTAGAGCGGGACTCCAGTACAGTAGGTAAACTGGGACTCCAGTACAGTAGGTAGGCTGGGACTCCAGTACAGTAGGTAGGTCGGGACTCCAGTACAGTAGGTAGGCTGGGACTCCAATACAGTAGGTAGGCTGGGACTCCAGTACAGTAGGTAGAGCGGGACTCCAGTACAGTAGGTAAACTGGGACTCCAGTACAGTAGGTAGGCTGGGACTCCAGTACAGTAGGTAGGCTGGGACTCCAGTACAGTAGGTAGGCTGGGACTCCAGGGTGTTTAACAGTAGGTGTTATCCTTTAGAAATAGGTTCATTCCTATAGCCTGTGTTCACAATTTACCGCTGTGTTTTTCATAGTTCGCGCTACTGTTAAGCCATGGCGAGATATTCTAGATGTGTCATCGTAGATGATGTTTCATTGTATATGTTTCATTGTATATGTTTCATTGTATATGTTTCATTGTAGATGTTTCATAGCCTGTCTAGACTGTCTACGGCGCTCCAGCATGCGTAGTAAGATTTATGATTCTATGACCTGAAATGGTCCATCCACACTGACACTGTGGTGGAAGGGCAACGGGCCTCGCCTCAGGAGGCTGAAGAAATTCAGCTTGGCCCCCTAAGACCCTCACAAACATCTACATACTGGGCGGCAGCGTAGCCCAGTTGGACTAGTAACCGAAAGGTTGCAAGATCGAATCCCTGAGCTGAAAAGGTCAAAATTGGTCTTTCTGCCCCTGAACAAGGCCGTTAACCCACTGTTCCTAGGCCGTCATTAAAAATAAGAATTTGTTCTTACCATCAAGTGCATTCTGTTGGACTGTATCACCTCCTGGTACGGCAACCACAGGGCTCTCCAGAGGGTGGTGCGGTCATGTGCCAATAGAGAGCCAACAACGTGCTTCCTTTTTTGTGGCATTTTTGACAACGCTGTTATCTTTTAATTCGAATCTCAGAGTTAGGTTGCTGCACAACAGCAGCATCTAGCTACTAGCAGGTTAGCTAATGTCAAATAAATGTCCAAGAGTATAACACACAGTTGAAAACCTTTTTTTTTTTCTTCTTCTCCAAATTGGCTTCTACTCCCCTGTCGTCTTTGGCGATCTCACTGCAGAGTTACAGGTCAGGGAGTGAGATGGATGATCCCCACCATCCAGCAGACCCAATCTGGTGACATTTGTTATTGAAGCAGGACCAAAAAAAAACTAAGAAAAGAAAACATCAACAGCAATATAAATATATTACTGGAGGTAGAGAAAACAGTCACATACAGAATTATACTTCAGAAATATCAGATGACAGTATATAGTCACCTTCCAAAATACATATAGTCAGTTTGACCTGTTGCATTGAAATACGATTCTGTACAAACTGTCATTGGGACATAAACTAGTCAAAATATGAAACCTGTTGTTTAAAGTCATTTCTCTATAAAGAATCCATAGACCCCAGTAGCATTCCTTACTCACCCTGTCTGTTAAAGAATACATAGACCCCAGTAGCATTCCTAACTCACCCTGTCTGTTAAAGAATACATAGACCCCAGTAGCATTCCTTACTCACCCTGTCTGTTAAAGAATACATAGACCCCAGTAGCATTCCTTACTCACCCTGTCTGTTAAAGAATACATAGACCCCAGTAGCATTCCTAACTCACCCTGTCTGTTAAAGAATACATAGACCCCAGTAGCATTCCTAACTCACCCTGTCTGTTAAAGAACTCACCCTGTCTGTTAAAGAATACATAGACCCCAGTAGCATTCCTTACTCACCCTGTCTGTTAAAGAATATATAGACCCCAGTAGCATTCCTTACTCACCCTGTCTGTTAAAGTAATTTCTCTATTGAAGCATTCCATTCACATCAACAACATGCAGTAGTCCGGGTGCAGAGTCTTTAAACTCGTTACCCGATGTTGAAGAGTAGATCGCTAACAAAAAAATCTAAAGCATAACAGAATCTCCTATGTTCTGGACTGTGGTTTTAGAGAGGTCATGCCTGTCGGACTCCTGTCTGTCTGGCAAAATACCTTTTGATGTTAATTACATTCGCTGTCTTCATAGCTGAAGGTACGTCCCAAATGGCATCCCATCCCCTATATACTGCACTTCAGGGCACTGGTCTAAAGTAGTGCACTATGTAGGGAATAGGGTACCGTTACCCCAGTGTTCCCTGGTCTTGACAGAAACAAGTGATGTAACTGAGATCCCAGCTTTTTGTTTTAACGATGTTTCTTTTTCTTTTCCCAGTGTTTGAGCAGTCTCAGGTTGATTTGATTCAGCCTCTTTGTTCCCCCTTGTGTTCTGGGGACAGGCTCGGCGGTCAGCTCGGTGGAGGTGAGGGCCACAGGGACTGCGGTTAGGGCAGGCAGTCAGGGACGGACGGTTGAGAACTGGTAGATCTGGCAAGGTCAGGGGCGGCTGGTGGGGTTCAGACGCAGTCAGAGAGACGTGGGTGAGAGAGAGGGTGCTGTGCTGGCAGACTAGTTGTCTGTCTGTCTGTCTGTCTGTCTGTCTGTCTGTCTGTCTGTCTGTCTGTCTCTCTCTCTCTCTCAAAAAGACAGACAGACAGACAGACAGACAGACAGACAGACAGACAGACAGACAGACAGACAGACAGACAGACAGACAGACAGACAGACAGACAGACAGACAGACAGACAGACAGACAGACAGACAGACAGACAGACAGACAGGACAGAAAGACGGACAGAGACACAGCCATATGGACGGACTCACGGACGGACACACAGACAAACAAACACACAGACCAACACAGACAAACAAACACACAGACCAACACAGACAAACAGAGACACAGACCAACACAGACAAACAGAGACACAGACAGATACAGACAAAAAGACAGACACAGACAGACGGAAGGACGGACAGACGGATTTTAAATGAAATAAAATGGAAATTCAAGACTCAGATATCCCCAACTGACCCTTTCCAAAATAAGAGGTTTGGATGGACGGACGGACGGATGGACGGACGGATGGATGGACGGACGGACGGACGGACGGACGAGATACAGACAAACAGAGACACAGACAGATACAGACAGATACAGACAAAAAGACAGACACTGACAGACAAACACACAGACAGACAGACAGACAGACAGACAGACAGACAGACAGACAGACAGACAGACAGACAGACAGACAGACAGACAGACAGACAGACAGACAGACAGACAGACAGACAGACAGACAGACAGACAGACAGACAGACAGACAGACAGACAGACAGACAGACAGACAGACAGACAGACAGACAGACAGACAGACAGCTCTTGGTGAGGCTTCAGTCTAGTTATTAGGTCAGACTTGAGAGACTGGTTCTGACTGGAACTTCCTCCCTTCCTCACACAAACACACGACACGACTGGAGCAGAACGCTTTTTCCAGAATCCCGGTGAAACCTCATGGCCCATATCCTCTGGGAAGAGTTCTCTGAGGCTCTCCTGAGGGCAAAGAGTCATGTTCTGTTGGATTAAACCAGACGTTTTTATATACAAAAACCTGACTGGGCCTGAAAAGTAGTATATAATGATATCCGAGTGCTCAGGCAGAGCATTTTACTTCATAAGAGTTAGCGTTAGGGTAGGTGTACAGTTAGGGTTACGGTAGGGCTAAGGGTAGGAAACTCATCTGATTTATTTCCAACCTTCCCTGAGCCATGCTATCCGTCTCAACCAGGCCCTCTGTGACTTCGGATTTCTCTGATGTGGCTCCATGTTCCATTGTTCCATTTGCCAGCTGAGAGAGTGAGAAAAAGAGAGAGAGAGAGAGAGAGAGAGAGAGAGAGAGAGAGAGCGAGAAGGAGAGAGAGACGGAGAGAGAGAAGGAGAGAAAGACGGAGAGAGAGAGAAGGAGAGAGAGACGGAGAGAGAGAGAAGGAGAGAGAGGAGGAGAGAGCGAGAAGGAGAGAGAGGAGGAGAGAGAGAGAGGAGGAGAGACGAAGAGAGAGAGGAGGAGAGAGAGATGGAGAGAGAGAGGAGGAGAGAGAGAGAAAGAAGGAGAGGAGAGAGAGGAGGAGAGAGAGAAGGAGGGGATAGAGGAGGAGAGAGAGAGAAGGAGAGAGAAGGAGAGAGAGAAGGAGAGAGAGGAGGAGAGAGAGAAGGAGAGAGAGAGAAGGAGAGAGAGGAGGAGAGAGAGACGGAGAGAGAGAGAAGGAGAGAGAGACGGAGAGAGAGAGAGAAGGAGAGAGAGGAGGAGAGAGCGAGAAGGAGAGAGAGGAGGAGAGAGAGAGAGGAGGAGAGACGAAGAGAGAGAGGAGGAGAGAGAGATGGAGAGAGAGAGGAGGAGAGAGAGAGAAAGAAGGAGAGGAGAGAGAGGAGGAGAGAGAGAAGGAGGGGATAGAGGAGGAGAGAGAGAGAAGGAGAGAGAAGGAGAGAGAGAAGGAGAGAGAGGAGGAGAGAGAGAAGGAGAGAGAGAGAAGGAGAGAGAGGAGGAGAGAGAGACGGAGAGAGAGAGGAGGAGAGAGAGAAGGAGAGAGGAGAGTAGACAAAAGGAGAAGGATCTTGTCTTCTGGAATATTTCTCCCTTAGAATTGTATAAATCTTGTTTTAGATTCACATACAACACATAAATAACGTCGGGAGTGTATAAAGCGCATTGTTCCACACCCAGATGGAATGATGAAAGGCTGTGAGAGGAGAGGAAAAGAAAGCAGAAGAAGAAGAGAAGGGGAGGCTTTTACTGATTTTCTTTATGGGTCTTATACAGGCAGTCTGGTCGTTCTTCATGGTGCCTCTCATGATGAATTACACATCATCCACTCTCAGAAAATAGGGTTCCAAAAGGGTTCTGCAGCTGTCCCCATAGGATAACCCTACTTGGTTCCAGGTAGAGCCCTTTTTGGGTCCAGGTAGACCTCTTGCAGTGGTGTAAAGTACTTAAATAAACAATACTTTAAAGTACTACTTTTTGGGGGAATCTGTACTTTACATTACTATTTATATTTTTGCCAACTTTTACTTCAGTACATTCCTAAAGAAAATTAGGTACTTTTTACTCCATACATTTTCCCTGACACCCAAAAGTACTGCTTACATTTTGACAGGAAAATGGTCCAATTCACACACTTATCAAGAGAACATCCCTGGTCATCCCTGCTGCCTCTGATCTGGAGGACTCACTAAACAGAGAACATCCCTGGTCATCCCTACTGCCTCTGATCTGGAGGACTCACTAAACAGAGAACATCCCTGGTCATCCCTACTGCCTCTGATCTGGAGGACTCACTAAACAGAGAACATCCCTGGTCATCCCTACTGCCTCTGATCTGGAGGACTCACTAAACAGAGAACATCCCTGGTCATCCCTGCTGCCTCTGATCTGGAGGACTCACTAAACAGAGAACATCCCTGGTCGTCCCTACTGCCTCTGATCTGGAGGACTCACTAAACAGAGAACATCCCTGGTCATCCCTACTGCCTCTGATCTGGAGGACTCACTAAACAGAGAACATCCCTGGTCCTCCCTACTGCCTCTGATCTGGAGGACTCACTAAACAGAGAACATCCCTGGTCATCCCTACTGCCTCTGATCTGGAGGACTCACTAAACAGAGAACATCCCTGGTCATCCCTACTGCCTCTGATCTGGAGGACTCACTAAACAGAGAACATCCCTGGTCGTCCCTACTGCCTCTGATCTGGAGGACTCACTAAACAGAGAACATCCCTGGTCCTCCCTACTGCCTCTGATCTGGAGGACTCACTAAACAGAGAACATCCCTGGTCCTCCCTACTGCCTCTGATCTGGAGGACTCACTAAACAGAGAACATCCCTGGTCCTCCCTACTGCCTCTGATCTGGAGGACTCACTAAACAGAGAACATCCCTGGTCATCCCTACTGCCTCTGATCTGGAGGACTCACTAAACAGAGAACATCCCTGGTCATCCCTACTGCCTCTGATCTGGCAGACTCACTAAACAGAGAACATCCCTGGTCATCCCTACTGCCTCTGATCTGGAGGACTCACTAAACAGAGAACATCCCTGGTCATCCCTACTGCCTCTGATCTGGAGGACTCACTAAACAGAGAACATCCCTGGTCATCCCTACTGCCTCTGATCTGGCAGACTCACTAAACAGAGAACATCCCTGGTCACCCCTACTGCCTCTGATCTGGAGGACTCACTAAACAGAGAACATCCCTGGTCATCCCTACTGCCTCTGATCTGGAGGACTCACTAAACACACATGCTTTGTTTGTAAATTATGTCTGAGTGTTAGAGCGTACCCCTGGCGATCAGTCAAATTATAATATTTGTATATGTTGCCGTCTGGTTTGCTTAATATAAGGAATTTGAAATGGTTTATACTTTTACTTTTAATACTTAAGTATATTTTAGCAAATCCATTTACTTTTGATACTATATTTAAAACCAAATACTTTTAGACTTTTACTCAAGTAGTATTTTACTGGGTGACTTTCACTTTTACTTGAGTCATTTTCTATTAAAGTACCTGTCACAAGTGTAGAGAGGAGTAGGCAGGAGGCAGTCGCAGGTTTACAACTACTGAATATATTAAAGCACCATAGATAAAAGCGGGACGAAACCCAAAGTGCAAAATAACAAAGTACTCAGGAAAGAATAGGAGAGATTCCTCTCAGAAAAACAAGCAACATTTACAATGACCGACAAAGACAAATGAAAGAGGGAGTGTATATATACATATACTCACTCCCTCTTTAATTTGTCTTTGTCGGTCATTGTAAATGTTGCTTATATATATATATATATATATAGTGATAGAGTGGGGATTGGAACCAGGAGTGTGTAATGATGACGAGACAAGTCCCGGGTTGATGAGTGAAGGGCGTTCGCCAGCAGCTAGAAGGCCGGCGACACCGAACGCCTGAGCTGGACAGGAGGAGGAGTCAAAGTGAAGGCTGGTGTGACAGTATCTTTACTTTTACTCAAGTATGACAATTGAGTACTTTTTCCATCACTGAACTCTCTTGGGTTCCAACTAGAACCCTCTGTGTAAAGAGTTCTGCCTGGAACCAAAAAGGGTTCTACCTGGAACTAAAAGGGTTCTACCTGGAACTAAAAGGGTTCTACCTGGAACTAAAAGGGTTCTACCTGGAACTAAAAGGGTTCTACCTGGAACCAAAAGGGTTCTACCTGGAACCAAAAGGGTTCTACCTGGAACCAAAAGGGTTCTACCTGGAACTAAAAGGGTTCTACCTGGAACCAAAAGGGTTCTACCTGGAACCAAAAGGGTTCTACCTGGAACTAAAAAGGGTTCTTCAAAGGGTTATCCTATGGGGACAGCAGAAGAACTCTTTTAGGTTCTAGATAGCACTTCTAAGAGTGTGGTTACTGTGGCTGGACTCGGACTAGGCTTAGTACACTAGACCCTATTTAAAACTGCATTTTCTCAGACTCGGGCCATGGGAACCCCAAGGGGGGAGACTTTGTCACTGCATGACACCGCTGATTGAAATAATCAAGAGCTAGATGATTAGTTGACAAATTGAATAAGATGTCCCACATGAAACAGTCACAGAAGAGAAGTTTGAAAACATCTGGCCTAGAGGATGATCCAATCTCATTCCATAGAATGACAGGTTAGACATCACTTGAACCAGCCCTTATTAAAACCATTGGTTTTATACTTGGATAGATTGAATGGACATACAAGACACAGTAACTAATGTTAGCCGATGCTAGAATTCAGTTGGTCATACTTGGATGTAGAATACTGTGCTAAATAATGAAACGGGTCGTACTGACATGACACTTCCTGAGAAAGAACAGCCATTAGTAATTCCATTAGTAAGAACCATTCAACTGTCTGTCCAGGTCATAATGAGGAATCTGCTGTACTGACAATGCAGAGAACAACCAGTAGGTCAAAATGTCCCCATAATTCCAGGTCAAGCTGACTGAATATCTGTTGTGAATTTCACCATAATGTCAGGTCAAGCCGACTGAATGTTCATCTGGGATACATTGTGCAGGATGCAGTTTTTATTGGTCAAACTCAACGAGCTCGGTTAGGAGCCAGATTACACAACGGATTTGGTTTTGTACTGAGGTCAAGTACTGTATTTAGAGAGTCGGGACATTGAGGTTTACTGCATTACGATGCGTTTACACGACGCTAACAAAACTCTAATGCAGCCATGTTAGCTTCCAATTATTAACATGACGTGCAACGTAACTGAATGTCTAGAATTACAATAATATTACAATGTTCCAGAACAATATTAGAATGTTCTAGAACAATATTAGAATGTTCTAGAACAATATTAGAATGTTCTAGAACAATATCAGAAAGTTCTCAAAGTTGTCCCAAACATGTCTCTGGTTTGTACCACACTCCTCAGCCCTCAAAGAGCTGGTTCTGATCTGGTACAGAGGACGTGACATCATCACGGACCTGTGGTCCAACGGGTCAACTGCTAATGTCTATAGCCCAAACTCAAACGAACCCCCCCCCCTAGAGTCTACGCCCTAGTA
Source organism: Salmo salar (assembly GCF_965601325.2). NCBI lineage: Eukaryota > Metazoa > Chordata > Actinopteri > Salmoniformes > Salmonidae > Salmo > Salmo salar. The sequence continues at coordinate 39,986,568 of NC_138319.1, forward strand.
GAGATCTGAGAGCATTTGATTGGTATAAACCAGGGCTGACCAACCCTCTTTCTGGAGATCTTCTGTCTTGTGAGTTTTCAGTCCAACCCTAAATTAACACACCTGATTAAAACGACTAATTAGCTGCTCAACAATACCTTAACTAGCTGAATCAGATATGCTAAATTAAAGGTTGGACTGAAAACCTACAGGACAGTAAATCTCCAGGAAGAGGGTTGGGCTGCCCTGCTATAAACAATATAATGAAAATGTCCACCTAGCCAGTCAGAAGTCAGGGTGGAGCTACTACCATATTGATCTCACCTGTCAAATCCTCTCAGATCTCCACGTAAGGTCTAGGGTTTCATTTGGGCCTCGTGACTCTGGAGGAAAGGAGGTTCGAGGGACTGAAGATATACAACCGCTCTGAGATGTCTCTTCAAATTGCCATTATTTTACTCGGTCTTTAGTTCACTTTTTTTACGCTCCTAAATTCAGGGATCATTTCTCGTTACAACGAACGAACAATATTGCCATTGGTTCAGCACATTTCCTTTAAATTAGTCTTGATTGATTATTGGGCATATACTGTATATACAGTTATTATTTTCAATAACCACTTGAACTTCACTTGAACTTCACTGCCTAGGACAGGTACCGTTGTAGTTAGCCCCTGATCATCTGGCTCCAGTGTCCAGCACTGTGTGAAAATAATTTCCGTATTTGAGCATTGTGTGTGGTCTCTCCAGTTGGCTAGTTGCCTTTCCTCATCCACAGTGTGTTATATGTGCAAAAGTACTATCTCACAACTCGATGAAACCTTCACTCTTGCGCAGACATCAAACAACACTGTTTCACGACGCATCAGTGAAATGGCAGGAGATGTTTTGAAACAATTACTGCTTCGCATACAAGCCAGTGAATTATATGCTTTACAGCTGGATGTGTCAACAGACCTGCCGGGCCTGGCACAGCTCCTGGTATATGTCCGTTACATTTATGGGGGGGTCAATTAAGGAAGACTGAACATAGAAATACACTAACATAGACCAAAACAACCCCGGAACACATAAAACAAACACCCCTCTTACATAAGTACATAGCCCAACAAACCCCGAACCACATAAAACAAACACCCCCTGCCACGTCCTGACCAAACTACAATAACAAATAACCCCTTATACTGTTCAGGATGTGACAGCACCTTAGCCAAATACATTTAAACTCAGTTTTTCACAAATCCTGACATTTAATCCTAGTAAAAATTCCCTGTTTTAGGTCAGTTAGGATCAGCACAAAAACCCCCTATACAATAGGACCTTCAATCAGAGGCAACGAAGAACAGCTGCCTCCAATTGAAGGTCAATCCAATGAACTAAACATAGAGATAGACTAGACTGACATCCTCTTCTGCAAACCACTGGAAACCAGGACAACAGGAGAGGATATTTTTAAAGTACTGGACAGCTTTGTGACATCAAATGGACTTTAGTGGTCAAGATGTGTTGGTGTCTGTACTGATGGTGGAAAAGCCATGACAGGGAGACATGGTGGAGTGGTAACGCGCGTGCAAGCAGTTGCTCCCGACGCCACTTGGGTCCACTGCAGCATCCACCGAGAGGCTCTTGCTGCCAAGGGAATGCCTGACAGCTTGAGAGACGTTTTGGACAAGACAGTGAAAATGGTTAACTTTGTTAAAGCAAGGCCTCTGAACTCTCATGTTTTTTCTGCACTATGTAATGATATGGGCAGCGACCATGTAACACTTTTACAACATAATTGAGGGACAAGCTTAAAGTTTTCTTTGCTGACCATAATTTTCACTTGTCTGACCGCTTGCATGATGACAAGTTTCTCACACGACTGGCCTATCTGGGTGATGTTTTTTCTCACCTGAATGATCTGAATCTAGGATTACAGGGACTCTCCGCAACTATATTCAATGTGTGGGACAAAACTGAGGCTATAATTAAGAAGCTCTTCTCTGTCTGCATTAACAAGGACAACACACAGGTCTTTCCATCATTGTATGCTTTTTTTGTGTGCAAATGAACTCAAGCTTAGGGACAATGTCAAATGTGATATAGCGAAGAACCTGAGTGAATTGGGTGCACAATTACGCAGGTACTTTCCTGAAACGGATAACACAAACAACTGGATTCGTTATCCTTTTCATGCCCTGCCTCCAGTCCACTTACTGATATCTGAACAAAAGAGCCTCATCGAAATTGCAACAAGAGGTTTCTGGATTGGGCTGCGGTCAGAGTATCCTGCCTTGGCAAATTGTGCTGTTAAGACATTGATGTCCTTTGCAACCACGTACCTATGTGAGAGTGGATTCTCGGCCCTCACTAGCATGAAAACTAAATACAGGCACAGACTGTGTGTGGAAAATGATTTAAGACTGAGAGTCTCTCCAATACAATCCAACATTGCAGAGTTATGTGCATCCTTTCAAGCACACCCTTCTCATTAAACTGTGCTGAGTTATTCACAATTCTCGATGAACAAATAAAGTTTTATATGTAAGATGGTTAAATAAAGAGCAACATGATTTATTATTATTATATTATTATTTGTGCCCTGGTCCTGTAAGAGCTCCATGAGCCGGGTTGTGACAAAAACTCACACTCATTCTTATGTTTAATAAATGTATCGTATAGTGTGTGTATGACAGGCTTACAATGATGCCAAAAACAACATTGGAGAGTGAGCTGACCCTGGTGCAAGAGGGGGTACGCAGCTGGAAGTTGAATGTTTGAAGGGGTACGAGAGTACAAACATTTTGGGAATCACTGACCTAAGAGAGATGGAGATTAATGTGTTAATGATCACTCTGCATGACCCTGATTATAGTTGTGGTGAAAGATGCAAACCTGACCTTGGATCAGTGTGTAGAAGTTATATATATATATATATATATATACAGTACTCTGTTAAAAACAGCAGTGTTCTACTGCCATTGGAATCCACTCCAGGCTGAAGAGAAAGACAGGCTTCCTGGGTTGCTCTATTCAATGTGACTTGTATTGCAAACATTCCCCGTTTTCATTTCCTTTGCAATATTCTTTTTTTTTTTTTTAGGATACATTTCCTGTCTCCCAGTCATGACCCTCATTCCTTTAAAAAAACCCTCCAACAGATCTTAGAGTCAGAAACAGAATGGACAACGTGAACCGTTAAAATGCTTCTATAGGGGTTTGATTCCGACCTGAGTTAAGGGAGCCTGAATGGATGGAACGTTATTCCCTCTTTCTGACCTTTGAACTTACGCATGAGAATAGCATGCTATTCACCCATTGTTCGTTCTGCGAGGAAACCTAAGAAATAAAGGTGTGGCAAAGGTGTGTCTACAGATAACGACGTGTTATAACCTTGACTTAATTCCGTCATAACGCCATTAATTACATTTTGTTTCCAAGTTGGTAAAAGCATTTACTTTCTGTTGTCAGATCGAAATAACAACATTATTCATGCTCTGTCATTTATAAATTGATAAGAGCGACAGACAATTGACAAAGCTCTTATCAATTATGACTCCTCTGTTGAGCTGGGTGTCCTCCAGTTTGCCTCCCACCTTGCCCTCCATCTTGATCAGCTCAAAGTCCACGTCCTTACGGTTCATGTCCGCCACCGTCAGGACGGGCGTTCTGTGGCTGTCACGCTTGTCGTTGGAAATGGAGGACCAAAACGCAGCAGGTACGTGTCATCTTGCTTTTTAATAAATACAAAATGAACACCAAAATAACAAAGAACGAACGATCAACAAAAAACAGTCTGGTAAGGCACAAGGCTAAACACAGAATAATCACCCACAAATAACAAACACACCCTCATATATGGGACTCTCAATCAAAGGCAGATAGACAACACCTGCCTTCAACTGAGAGTCCCAACCCCAATTAACCAAACATAGAAACAGACATACTAGACAAAATCATAGAATACCTGAAAACCAAACAGTGCCCAAAAAACCCCGGAATACTTCAACCAAATGCCCCTTCAACAAAACACACCACCCCGAACCACATAAAACGAATACCCTCTGCCACGTCCTGACCAAACTACAATACCAATTAACCCTTATACTGGTCAGCGGTTGATCCTGAAAGAAGGAAGACGGGGGAGATGAATCTATATGAGACCTAATGAAACCAATGGCCATAGGTTCATAAATAACACAAGTCACATACGAGACAAATCAATTTGTGTATCAATGTATTGTTGCAGAAGAGGGTTCTAAGTAGACATAGCAATTGTTTTAGATAATTTTTCCTTACGATCCCCGGAGATGAACGTGAAACCAGTCATATGGAAGCAAAGTGAAAATCACATCGCTATGACATTGTATTGTAGACCCTTTTCCACGGTGAAGTAGGCTATAAATAGATGTGCCGTTATTCAGTTGTGTGCCCTCAAATTGCGTGGATAAAATTTGGAGACCCAAGCTATAAGTTTCTGTAGGGCTGAACCCAATTCATGTTTTAATTCTAGTCTTATACTCAGATGTATTTGTATCATGTTAAATATTAGCCATTATCGGGAGCCACTGTCAGTAATACTCATTTATAACTGGCACATTAGCTAGCAATAAAAAAAAACGATAAAAATGTAAAAAAATATATAAAAAAAAATAAAATGGAAAAAAAGAACACCTTACTTACGGGGACTATGAAGGACTATGAAGGGACTATGAAGGGACTATGAAGGACTATGAAGGGACTATGAAGGACTATGAAGGGACTATGAAGAGACACACATTGTGATGTATTTTGTACAGCGTTAGGTAGTGATAGGTGAGACGTCTAACTGTCTTGAGATGAATGCCGTGAGCGTCTGGAACATGACTAAATTCAGTGCTATGTACATTTATGTCTTTTATTTGTCGTGTTGTTTCTTGTTTGGACCTCAGGGGAGTGGAGCCGCTGCCTCAGCAGCAGCTAAATGGGGATCCTATTAAATAGTACTTTAGTTTAGTGTCATTTTGCATCATTCCATTTCGTTTACCTTTCTTTCCTCTGTCACGTCCGTGTCGTTGTTCATGGGGATCTCTAGTGGATCATATTAGACTAACGTATTACAAGTTGTGCAATAATTTGGGACTTACTGTATGTATATAAATGGTGTGTATAGACAGTATGAACAGTTCAGTGCATTCGGAAAGTATTCAGACCCCTTGACCTTTTCCACATTTTGTTACGTTACAGCCTTATTCTAAAATGGAGTAAATAAAAAAAAAAAAATAACGTTTTTTTAGAAATGTTTGATAATTTATTAAAAATAAAAAAACAGAAATACCTTATTTTTATAAGTATTCAGACCCTTTGCTATGAGAATCAAAATTGAGCTCAGGTGCATCCTGTTTCCATTGAACATTCTTGAGATGTTTCAACAACTTGATTGGAGTCCACATGTGGTAAATTTAATTGATTGGACATGATTTGGAAAGGCACACACCTGTCTATATAAGATCCCACTGTTGACAATCCACGTCCCAGCAAAAAACAAGCCATGAGGTCAAAGGAGTTGTCCGTAGAGCTTCGAGACAGGATTGTGTTGAGGCACAGATCTGGGGAAGGGTACCAAAAAAATGTTTACAGCATTGAAGGTCCCCAAGAAGAAAGTGGCTTTGGTTTGGAACAATCAAAACTCTTCCTAGAGCTGCATACCCGGCCAAACTGAGCAATCGGAGGAGAAGGGCCTTGGTCAGAGAGGTGACCCAGAACAAAATGGCACTGTTATTAACAAGCAAAAGGTAAAAATATGCTTCAAATGAAATACAGTAGGCTACATAGGCCTATTTATTTTATATCATATTGACATGAAATTCATGTTAAATCAATTGAGTTCCATTTTGATAATTCAAGGCTACTGTCCAATTTCTGCCTCAAATAACAATATATTCGATTTAGAGCATCGCCTCAATATTTGCAGCCATAGGTGATAGATTCTCTCACCGTCATCAATATCTAATGTTAAAAGGTAAGATTTGAATGGAGAACGTTTTTAATTAGATATTATCAGAACAATGACTAAGTTATTGAAATGTTCTCTCTGCCGTGGTGTTTTAGAAAATGCATGTGAGTTCCTCATCCGTTATAAAAACAAAGCATGGTCAAAACACTCGTAAGATAAAGTTCCATCGTTATCGGCTATGTGCTTCTATGAAAAAATATATGGATTTCCCCTTTAAAGAGGGGGGGGGGGGGTGAATATCAACAGCTGTTTACATTAAGCACATACGAGCTCCTGTAAATGACTCTCAGAAGTTCTGAATAAGTTGGCTGAGTGAACATTTGGAAAGAAATCCACCCCAAATATCCGTAACTCCCTCCAAAGATTTTGTGTTTTTAAGGAATCTTGCCAACGGACGATGAATTTTGGTCCCGTTCAGACTTAAACTGAAACAATCATAGACGTCTATAATTGGTTCAGATTTGGTCCGGTCCAGATTCGACCTTGATTTGGCCCAAACATAGATGTCTATGATTGGTTTAGATGTGGTCCTGTCTAGACTGGACCTAACCTGAACCAATCATAGACATCTATGTTTCACAAGTTTGGAAAGCACAGTACAGTATAGTAGATGAGTAGTTCTAAAACCTCTCCGCTCTGTACAGCAGAGTCCACTACATTACAGTAAAACTTTTTGGGGAGAAAATCTTTGAAATATTAACTCAGAACTGATAATGAACCTGATTTCAAAGTCCAGAAAAGTTGTATTTTGTACATCCGTAAAAAAAAATATTTTCTGAAAAAAATAAATATATTTCACCTTTCATACAGAACCTAAAATAAATATGTATTTTAGTTAAACATCAATTTGCTTATTGGGTTCATATTTTTGGGAACACACTGAAAAATGACTTTACTGGAAAAAAAATGCATTGACAGAATGAATGATCATATGTTATTAAGGGATGGAATTTGTGAATTGATGCTTGAACAGCGACCTGCCTGTCTCATGTGTTGATCTAGCTAATTATATAACTACCTTGTGTGTTGATCTAGCTAATTAGCTAGCTAACTAGCGACCATGTGTACACTCTCTGCAATGAACAGCCAATGCGCTACTTTCACCTGTATTGGCCGGATCTAGATTCAACATAGCTGTTTTGTTAATAAATGAGCTTGTTACAGGCTTTGGTTTTTCCATTTATATTTTGAGGTTTGACGTTAGCACTTGGGGTGCACCGATTGGTGTCACCTCGTTAGTCAGTGTGTGTTACACCTGTGCTGGCTTGTCCATCTCGTTAGTCTGAAGGTGTTTCAACTGTGCTGGCCCAGGTGATATTTAAGAGTGGAAGGCCCAGGTGATATTTAAGAGTGGCTGGCCCCAGGTGATATTTAGAGTGGCTGGCCCAGGTGATATTTAGAGTGGCTGGCCCAGGTGATATTTAGAGTGGCTGGCCCAGGTGATATTTAGAGTGGCTGGCCCAGGTGATATTTAAGAGTGGCTGGCCCAGGTGATATTTAGAGTGGCTGGCCCAGGTGTTATTTAAGAGTGGCTGGCCCAGGTGATATTTAAGAGTGGCTGGCCCCAGGTGATATTTAAGAGTGGAAGGCCCAGGTGATATTTAAGAGTGGCTGGCCCAGGTGATATTTAAGAGTGGCTGGCCCAGGTGATATTTAAGAGTGGCTGGCCCAGGTGATATTTAGAGTGGCTGGCCCAGGTGATATTTACGAGTGGCTGGCCCAGGTGATATTTAAGAGTGGCTGGCCCAGGTGATATTTAAGAGTGGCTGGCCCAGGTGATATTTAAGAGCGGCTGGCCCAGGTGATATTTAGAGTGGCTGGCCCAGGTGATATTTAGAGTGGCTGGCCCAGGTGATATTTAAGAGTGGCTGGCCCAGGTGATATTTAAGAGTGGCTGGCCCAGGTGATATTTAGAGTGGCTGGCCCAGGTGATATTTAAGAGTGGCTGGCCCAGGTGATATTTAAGAGCGGCTGGCCCAGGTGATATTTAGAGTGGCTGGCCCAGGTGATATTTAGAGTGGCTGGCCCAGGTGATATTTAAGAGTGGCTGGCCCAGGTGATATTTAAGAGTGGCTGGCCCCAGGTGATATTTAGAGTGGCTGGCCCAGGTGATATTTAAGAGTGGCTGGCCCAGGTGATATTTAAGAGTGGCTGGCCCAGGTGATATTTAGAGTGGCTGGCCCAGGTCAGGTGATATTTAGAGTGGCTGGCCCAATGCTCCAGTTGTCTTGAGAGATGTGAAAGCTTACCATCTTTAGTTGGCTCTACCTACTATAATTCCCCAGTTTCGCTTTGCTCCACTTTTTGGTTTGCTTCCTGTCTTTTAGTTTGGTGTGGGATTTTCTTTTGTTTGTCTCTTCTTGGACGAACATAGTGGGTCTCATGGTGGGTGTCTATTAGGTCCCAGTTGTTGTTGCTAGTCAACTTTTAGTGTGTGCTGAACATTTTTAATGTTTCTGTTTTTCTAATAACTAATTCATGTGTTCTGTTCGTGTGTTTTTTTTTAATAACTGTTTTCTGTGTTCATTCAAGTGACTGATTGAACGAATCCACACTATCAGTAGCTGCAATTTGGCAGTACGCCCAGACCTTTGTTTTGAGAATGAAAGATTTCACAGTTTCAAGGTCTCAGCTTGGAGAGGAGAAGCCTCGTGAGGTATTGGTTGTTATGAAACAAAATGGTAATGATTAATGAATTATGCCAAATAATGCAAATATAACTTGTCTGTGTATAGTTGTATATAAGACAACTGCTGGGACTGCCCCAGCAGAGCTCCTGATTGACATGTGTACTATGGTGCAATGAGTTGCTTCGAACATCTCCAACGAGCTGATAAGAAAGGATGATTCATTTAAGATTGACTTTGAGTGTCACTGGTGGTAATTCCCATGACATCGTGGTGAATTTCCATGACAATTTGGAGTCACGAGCCGGATGACTCATTCTACCTGAGAAGCTTTCCAGTCGGGGTCAGCAAGGAAAACCGGAAGCTCATTTTATGAAGCACTAGGGGGAAATTCCCGTCTGACCAAAACAGGACGAGGACCTGTCCAGTGTAACGGCTGTCGTAGAGAGGGGACCAAAGCGCAGCGTGTTGAGTTCTCAATGATTAAATTAATTTTAACACAGAACACTAAAGAAAATAACAAAAGCGAAAACGATAAGCGCACAGTTCTGTCAGGTACACAGATTAACTAAACAGAAAATAACTACCCACAAACACAGGTGGAAAAAAAAACCCTACTTAAGTATGATCTCCAATTAGAGACAACGAGGACCAGCTGCCTCTAATTGGAGATCATCCCCCCCAACAAACAACATAGAAATAGAAAAACTAGAACTTAAACATAGAAATACAAAACGTAGAAAAACCCAAAACACCCCCTGTCACGCCCTGATTTACTCTACCATAGAAAATAACATCTTACTATTATCAGGACGTGACATCCAGACCAGACCCTTACTGTGAGCTGCCCAGGAGGAGACACATCATCCGCAAACAATTGAGGGACGGCAACTGATTTCACTAAGTCAATTTAAATGACTTTGTATGAAATAAAAAAATACATAAAACCAATGAAACTAAACATAAAGATTTAGGAGGGTACCAGTAGCGTACAAAATAACACGAGGTGTTTTTGAATACGGGGTGATATTTATAGAGTCTGTAGAGAACATAGCATTTATGATTATATAAACTACTGACAGTATAGACACTGAGAGACTATAGATATGCAAGACTATAGATACTCTAGAGAGTATAGATACTGTAGAGAGTATAGATACTGTAGAGAGTATAGATAGTATAGAGAGTATAGTTACTGTAGAGAGTATAGATAGTATGGAGAGTATAGATACTGTAGAGAGTATAGATACTGTAGAGAGTATAGATACTATTGCAATTTGGATACTAAGATGATTGGTTGAAATTTGGGTGGTAAGCTGATTTTATATTTGAATAACAAGAGTTTGAAATATGGATATTAAGGTGACTGTACAGAGCGAATGAGAGCTGTCGTTGGGAACTAGCTCCAGTGTGAAAGAGGATTACTGAGTGCGTGAAAGAATGGATACCAGATCTGTATGAGCTGAGTTTTTTTAGATCTATAACGTTATCTAGGGGTTTCTGTACACCACCGCCCATCGATCTACAGGTAGTGAGCACTGACAGGAGAAACCATTGAAAGATATGTGTAGCTCTTGGCCTGCTGCACTGTGATTGGTGATGCGGTGTTGAGGTGAAAACCTAAAGATTTATAACGTTATAAAGGGATTCTCTATGGAGATATGAAAAGAGAAAATACTATTTCCGAATATGCTATTAAATAAAACACGAATATTTAAAACACTGTATGTATATAGAACACTGGTATAGAAGAGGAATTTGTGATGTAACAGATGTATAATGGGTTACTAGAGATAAAGTAACATATTGAGTATAATGGGTTACAAGAGACGTGATGAAGTAACAATAGAAATAATAATTAATTTTATATACAACTTGCACACCCACACGTAGACGTACGTAAGTGGTGTAAATAGTACTATTTTTCAGTGGTCCCTTATTGGATCATTTGATGAAAATGAGGTTAAAGCATTGTATGGGACTTCAGTTACCCCTAACCAATACATCTATACATGCTTATAAGATTTCCTCCACACTGGTAATACACTTCGAAATAAGCCTGTTAAATAGAACCTATGATTTTCTATATTCACCTACTCAACTGTTTAACATACTAGGTAGAGACTTATTATGGCCAGAGTATGCCATCTACAGGGGACTGATAGACAGTGTAACCCAGTTAGTACATATTGATCCCTCCAAAGCATTAGATATGAATCTTAAAATAATAAAGATTTAATAAATATTGAAGCAGAAAGTGAATATTCAACAGAAATTGGGAGAAAAAAAATATGGAGTAACTTTTGAAGGTATACTAAGATAAAAACAATGCCTTCCAATATGGAGAAAGTTATCATGTTTGTTTTGTTTAAAAACCTTGCAATGGGGGGAGGGGAGCATAATGTTGTTTGAGAGTGATCTGTGTGATTGAGGTTTTCCTATTGGGATGGGAGTCCAAGATGAGGGAAACAGATATGGAGACTAGTTTAAGTAACAAAGTGAATTGTAATTGGCTTTCAGATACTAATCCAATAATGCAATATTTTAGTAATTTGAAGAAGTAAAACAGAGGGATTGAGCATTGGGACTTAAATTAGAGGCATCTCACTCTTCAAGGCCTGCTCCACTGCTCTCGTGTTAAGACAGCCTTTTCCTTAAAGTATGGGTCACGACCCACCTGTTAACGGTGTGTCCCGACGCATCAGAGTAAATTTATAATTATTTCATCGATTACTGATTTGGCCAAGTGCATCTGCGCTCTCTGTTCAGTGCGCTCTCTACTTAGCAGCGGTCTCTGCTCAGGTTGTCAGCTGCGCAGTGGGAGAGGGAGATGCCCGTGTGCTTCACGGTTTACCTGATCTTTTTTTTCTGCAGTTTTCTTTGACGATCACTTCGCGACACACTATTGCAGCGCTGTAGTTCAGCAGAAGATGATGCGCTGTCTGCCACTGACTTGTCGTTCCCACTCGCCATCACTCACCGATGTCATCAAATGGACTCACGCTAGCCACAAGTTCTGACTGAGCTCAAATTGTCATGAAACGCAAATACTGCAATGACTTTCTCTCTCTTTCATACAAAACGTATAACGAGGAGCGCCCACAATGCGTTTTGTGTGGGCAAGTGCTTTAGTTGTGCTTCGACAGTGGAAAAGTAAGTCAGCTAGCAAGGCATTGTTGTCAATTTTATAACATTTTATAAGCAGAGATAAGGGAGTACTAACTAACTCTCATAGTAATAGATGTGAGTTTCTCTTTCAAACAATTGCCTGGCCTTGTACACAGCTAATAGCTAACGTTAGCCAAAGCAAGCTAGCTACTGTAACAGTACAGATGAAGGTGAAAAATGATCAGGCCCACTGTACATCTTATTGTTGAAATTATTGTTGAAATCTAGTCAAGGTTGGAACCGTTGCTGTTAAATTACAAATAATACTTTTTATTCTTAACTGGAATAAACTGATTGAAGCAAGATGCTTTTTGAGGTAAACCCACTCACACAGTTCTGGGTTGTTCCATCTACAACAGGAAGTGGTCTCCTGCCTGACTGAGAAAGCAGTAGATGTCCTGGTTCAGTTTGGCACCACCATACCTATGTGAGTCAGGGTTCTCAACTCAGACATACTTAAAAAAAAAAAAAACAAGTACAGAAACAGTTTCAATGCTGAGCATAACCTTAGTGTTGCATTGTCTAAAGCAGAGCACAGAATAGACATGCTCTCAATAGGACTGTGTGTGTGTTTTCTGGTCTACATCTATGTGATGTGATCAATCAGTTATACTACTTTTTTAATTGTATTTTAACAGCAACAGTTCCAACCAAGACTTTCTTTCAACAATCATTTCTACAGTAAGATGTACAGTAGGCCTGGTCATTTTTCATCTGTGCTGTTACTTAGTGTTGCACTATGAAAAAGCCTGTGTGTGTGTTCTGTAACTCATCTGTGTGATGTGATCAATCAGTTTATTCCAATTCAGAATGAAAATGACTTATTGTATTTTAACAGCAATAGTTCCAACCTAGACAGATATGTAAGAGTGTTTTTAAAATGGGCCAAAATAAACATGAATAGATATTTATATGGATATTTAATTACATTGTTACTTGTTTGTGTCTATATTGCATTTGTTTTAGGCATAAGGGCAATTAAATGTACCGATATTTATGTATAGTTGCATATTTTCCTAAGCTTGGGTCCCAGGAAAACACAGAATGTCTAACTTGGGTCTCAGGCTGAAATTTTTTAAGAACCCTTGCGTTAAGGAATAAGCTTCCTGTGGAACAATAGACAGCCGCCAGTACACACTGAACTCAAACTGTCTGTAAAGGACACAGAGGGGGTAAGGGAGACAGTTGGGAAATTTGGGACAGAGGTATGAATAAATAAACAAGACACGTTTTTTGACATTTTCCAATTATTAATAATAAATTCTATAGTTTGGGAACTACCAGTGATTTAAGTAAGAATATACATGTGCCCTTGACCAAATTCGGGAGGTCTCTAGAGACATAGAGTAAATTGTCATCTAAAACAATAATCTTTTTTCATTAAGTGGAACTGTATCCAGAATGGAAGTAGATCCAAATACATGTTTTTAGTTCTGAATATTGAGCTGATAAATCAGCACCAACTTTATAAAAATCCTAGCAGATTTGTTAACAGACAGGGTGAGTTAGGAATGCTACTGGGGTCTATGTATTCTTTAACAGACAGGGTGAGTAAGGAATGCTACTGGGGTCTATGTATTCTTTAACAGACAGGGTGAGTTAGGAATGCTACTGGGGTCTATGTATTCTTTAACAGACAGGGTGAGTTCTTTAACAGACAGGGTGAGTAAGGAATGCTACTGGGGTCTATGTATTCTTCAACAGACAGGGTGAGTAAGGAATACTACTGGGGTCTATGTATTCTTTAACAGACAGGGTGAGTTAGGAATGCTACTGGGGTCTATGTATTCTTTAACAGACAGGGTGAGTTAGGAATGCTACTGGGGTCTATGTATTCTTTAACAGACAGGGTGAGTAAGGAATGCTACTGGGGTCTATGTATTCTTTAACAGACAGGGTGAGTAAGGAATGCTACTGGGGTCTATGTATTCTTTAACAGACAGGGTGAGTTAGGAATGCTACTGGGGTCTATGGATTCTTTAACAGACAGGGTGAGTTAGGAATGCTACTGGGGTCTATGTATTCTTCAACAGACAGGGTGAGTTAGGAATGCTACTGGGGTCTATGTATTCTTCAACAGACAGGGTGAGTTAGGAATGCTACTGGGGTCTATGTATTCTTTAACAGACAGGGTGTGTAAGGAATGCTACTGTAGTCTATGTATTCTTTAACAGACAGGGTGAGTAAGGAATGCTACTGGGGTCTATGTATTCTTTAACAGACAGGGTGAGTAAGGAATGCTACTGGGGTCTATGTATTCTTTAACAGACAGGGTGAGTTAGGAATGCTACTGGGGTCTATGGATTCTTTAACAGACAGGGTGAGTTATTTAACAGACAGGGTGAGTTAGGACATCCTACTAAGTGCCATCTGGACATATTGATCAAGGCCTAAAGCAACCTGTATAATACCTAGTTGTAAATACCAGCCTATTCCCTATGCACTATTTTCAACATTCCGTATTCCCTTCTTTGACCCTATTCCCCACTTTGATCTTATTCACATCTTTGAACCTATTCCCTACTTTGACCCATATCACTACTTTGACCCTATGCCCGAATCCTTACTTTGACCCTATTTCCTTTTCCCTACTTTGACTCTATATCCTACTTTAACCCTATTCCCTACTTTAACCCTATTCCCTACTTTGACCCTATTCCCTAATCTGTACTTTGACCCTATTCCATATGACCTTCTTTGACGCTATTCCTTACTTTGACCCTATTCCATATTTCCTACTTTGACCATATACCCTACTTTGACCGTATACCCTACTTTGACCCTAGTTCCTACTTTGACCCTCTTCCATATTCCCTACTTTGACCCTATTTCATATCCCCTACTTTGATCCTATTCCATATTCCCTGCATTGACACTATTCCATATTCCCTACTTTTACCCTATTCCCTGCATTGACCCAATGCCTCTATTCCCTACTTTGACCCTATTCCCTATTCCCCAATTTGGCACTCTTCATATTTACATTTACGTCATTTAGCAGACGCTCTTATCCAGAGCGACTTACAATATAATTGATTAAAATGCCTTTATTAGTATGGCATGTTCAAGAGGAACAATGTTTTTTAAAATCCGACGCGTTTCGGCTGCATGGCCTTCGTCAGGAAGATAGATTTTTTTATAAACATTGTTTCTATTGAACACGCCATACTAATAAAGGCATTTTAATCAATTATATGAAGAGTGCCTTGGTCCTCCTTTCTTTTTGATGACCCAATTCCCTACTTTGACCCTCGACCCTATGCACTATTTTTGACCAGGGGTTTTAGTGCGCTACATATGTAGGATCTTAATTTGATCCAGTTTGCCACAGCAGGAAAATAATCCTGCAATAGCAGGAAATGTGAATTCTTATGTGGATTATAACTCATTAACATTTTTGCAAGGGTTGATACATTTTTCGTTAGGCCCGAATCAATTCTGAAATTTCAAAGTGGAAATTACAAACTTTAGAAGCCTTTTTTTTTTTTTTTTTACTCAAATACAGGACGGGTTTGCAATTCTTGTAACAAAAGAGTGATCCAATTAAGATCCTACATCTGTGTACAGTATAACTAGTAGGGTTCCATTTGGGGTTCAGACATGGGTTTTAACACAGATAATGAGTTTGACCTGAATACAGTACTCCCTAAAGAAACAGGTTAGTCTGAACACTCAATAAAGCCATGATAGGATTCCATTCAGTCTTTCTCTGAATGAGTCCCAAATGACACCCTATTCCATACATGGGAGGGGGAATTCCAACTTGAGTTAAGCGCTCGTAAATGGAACAGAATTCCCCTTTTCTTTTTTCTCTCTACGCATTCTGACCTTGAATTTAAGCATGAGAAAATAGCACTTATTCGTTTGGGGTGGAGATCTAAGGACAACATTTGGACACACCTACTCATTCCAGGGTTTTTCTTTATTTTTACTATTTTCTACATTGTAGGTTAATAACTCTTTAGGGATGGGTGGCAGCATTGGGAAGTTTGGATGAAAACCATGCCCAGAGTAAACTGCCTGTTACTCGGGCCCAGAAGCTAAAATATGCTTATAATAGATTGATTTGGATAGAAAACACTCTAAAGTTTCCAAAACTGTTAAAATAATGTCTGTGAGTATAACAGAACTCATATGGCAGGCGAAAACCTGAGAAAAATCCAACCAGGAAGTGGGAATTCTGAGGTTTGTAGTTTTCAAGTGAATGCCTATCCAATATCCTGTGTCTGTGGGGTCAGATTGCACTTCCTAAGGCTTCCACTAGATGTCAACAGTCTTTCGAAGTTGTTTCAGGCTTCTATTGTGAAAGGGGAGCAAATAAGAGCACTCTAAGCAGATGGCCCAGGTGAAAGCCTTTAGTTTAGTCACGCGCGTGGCCGTGAGCGCGAGCTCCGTTCCCTTTCCTTTCTAATGAAAACAGTATTCTCCGGTTGAAACATTATTGAATATTTATGATAAAAACACCCTAAGGATTGATTACAAACATCGTTTGACATGTTTCTACGAACTCAAATGGAACTTTTTGGACTTTTCGTCTAGACTTTGTGCCCGCGCTTTGTGCATTTGGATTACTGGACGAAATGCGCGAACAAAAAGGAGGTATTTGGACATAAAGATGAACTTTATCGAACAAAACAAACATTTATTGTCTAACATGGAGTCCTGGGAGTGCCATCAGATGAAGATCATCAAAGGTAGGTGATTAATTTTAATGCTATTTCTGACTTTTGTGACACCTCTCCTTGGTTGGAAAATGGCTGTATGGTTTTCTGTGGCTAGGTGCGGACCTAACATAATTGCATGGTGTGCCTTCCCTGTAGCTCAGTTGGTAGAGCATGGTGTTTGCAACGCCAGGGTTGTGGGTTCGATTCCCACGGGGGGCCAGCACAGAAAAAAATGTATGAAATTGTATGAAATGTATGCATTCACTACTGTAAGTCGCTCTGGATAAGAGCGTCTGCTAAATGACTAAAATGTAATGTAAATGTAAAGTCTTTTTGAAAATCGGACACAGCGGCTGGATTAACAAGAAGTGTATCTTTAATCCTATGTATAACACTTGTATCTTATATCAATGTTTATGATGAGTATTTCTGTAATTTGATGTGGCTCTCCGCATTTTCACCGGAATATTGTTTGAGACAATGCATTTCTGAACATAACACGCCAATTTCAAATGAGGTTTTTGGACATAAAGATTAACTTTCTCGAACAAAACAAAAATGTATTGTCTAACATGGAGTCTTGGGAGTGCCACCAGATGAAGATCAATGTGGAGGCTATATACAGGGGGGTACTGGTACAGAGTCAATGTGGAGGCTATATACAGGGTGTTACGGTACAGAGTCAATGTGGAGGCTATATACTGGGGGTGCTGGTACAGAGTCAATGTGGAGGCTATATACAGGGTGTTACGGTACAGAGTCAATGTGGAGGCTATATACAGGGTGTTACGGTACAGAGTCAATGTGGAGGCTATATACTGGGGGTGCTGGTACAGAGTCAATGTGGAGGCTATATACAGGGGGTACCGGTACAGAGTCAATGTGGAGGCTATATACAGGGGGTACCAGTACAGAGTCAATGTGGAGGCTATATACAGGGTGTTACGGAACAGAGTCAATGTGGAGGCTATATACAGGGGGTACCAGTACAGAGTCAATGTGGAGGCTATATACAGGGTGTTACGGAACAGAGTCAATGTGGAGGCTATATACAGGGGGTACCGGTACAGAGTCAATGTGGAGGCTATATACAGGGGGTACCGGTACAGAGTCAATGTGCAGGGGCACCGGTTAGTCGAGGTAACTTAGGTAATATGTACATGTAGTAGAGTTAAAGTGACTATGCATACATTATAAACAGAGAGTGGCAGCAGCGTAAAAGAGGGGTTTGGGTAGCTCTTTGGGGGTAGAAGCTGTTGAGAAGCCTTTTGGACCTTGACTTGGCACTCCGGTACCGCTTCCCCATGCGGTAGCAGAGAGAAAAGTCTATGACCAAGGTGGCTGGAGTCTTTGACAATTTTTCGGACCTTCCGCCTTCCATATTCCCTATTTTAACCCTATTACCCAATTCTGCTTTGACATTATTTCTTGCTTCAACTCTACCATATTCCCTACTTTGACCTTACGCCCTACTCCCTGTTTTGACCCAATTACCCATTCCTTCCTTTGACACTATTCCCTGCTTTGACCCTTTTCAATCTTCCCTGCTTTTACCATATTCCCTACTTTGACCCTATTCCCTATGCACTACTTTGACCCTATGCCCTATTCCCTACTTTGACCCTATGCCCTATTCCCTGCTTTGACACTATGCCCTATTCCCTGCTTTGACACTATGCCCTATTCCCTACTTTGACCCTATTCCCTACTTGATCAGATTGCCTACTTTGACCATGTGACCAATTTGACCCTATTCCCTATTCCCTACTTTAACCCTATTCTCTACTTTGACCCTGTTCCCTACTTTGACTGTATGCCCTAATAGCTATTTCGACCCTTTGCCCTAATAGCTATTTTGACCAATTGCCCAAATCCCTATGCCCTATTCCCTTCTTTGACCCTATTTTGACCCTCTTCCCTATTCTCTACTTTGACCCCATTAACTACTTTGACCCTATTCCCCACTCCCTACTGTGACCCTATTCCCCATCCCTTACTTTGAACCTATTCCACATTCCCTACTTTGACTCTGTTCCCTACTCCCTACTTTGACCCTATTCCTACTATTCCCTATTCCCCAATTTGACCATATTCCCTATTCCCACTTTGACCCTATTCTCTATTCCCTACTTTGACCCTACTCCCTATTTTGACCCTATTCCCTACTTTGACCATGTGACCTAATTTGACCCTATTCCCTATTCCCTACTTTGACCCTATTCCATAGATTGACCCAGTGACCTAATTTGACCCTATTCCCTACATTGGCCATTTACCCGACTTTGACCCTATTCCCTACTTTGACCCAAACCCTACTTTGACCCTCTACCCTACTTTGACCCTATACCCTACTTTGACCCTATACCCTACTTTGACCCTATTCCCTACTTTGACCCAGCCCCTACTTTGACCCTATACCCTATACCCTACTTTGACCCTCTACCCTACTTTGACCCTATACCCTACTTTGACCCTATTCCCTACTTTGACCCTATACCCTACTTTGACCCTCTACCCTACTTTGACCCTATTCCCTACTTTGACCCTATACCCTATACCCTACTTTGACCCTATACCCTACTTTGACCCTCTACCCTACTTTGACCCTATACCCTATTCCCTACTTTGACCCTCTACCCTACTTTGACCCTCTACCCTACTCTGACCCTCTACCCTACTTTGACCCTATACCCTATTCCCTACTTTGACCCTATACCCTACTTTGACCCTCTACCCTACTTTGACCCTCTAGCCTACTTTGACCCTCTACCCTACTTTGACCCTCTACCCTACTTTGACCCCTGACCCTACTTTGACCCTATACCCTACTTTGACCGTATACCCTACTTTGACCCATACCCTACTTTGACCCTATGCCCTATGCCCTACTTTGACCGTATAGCCTATGCACTATTTTTGACCAGGGCTTTTAGTGCACTACATATGTAGGATCTTAATTTGATCCAGTTTGCCACAGCAGGAAAATAATCCTGCAATAGCAGGAAATGTGAATTCTTATGTGGATTATCTCATTAACATTTTTGCAAGGGTTGATACATTTTTCGTTAGGCCCGAATCAATTCTGAAATTTCAAAGTGGAAATTACAAACTTTAGAAGCCTTTTTTTTTTTTTTTACTCAAATACAGGACGGGTTTGCAATTCTTGTAACAAAAGAGTGATCCAATTAAGATCCTACATCTGTGTACAATATAACTAGTAGGGTTCCATTTGGGATTCAGACATGGGTTTTAACACAGATAATGAGTTTGAACTGAATACAGTACTCCCTAAAGAAACAGGTTAGTCTGAACACTCAATAAAGCCATGATAGGATTCCATTCAGTCTTTCTCTGAATGAGTCCCAAATGACACCCTATTCCATACATGGGAGGGGGAATTCCAACTTGAGTTAAGCGCTCGTAAATGGAACAGAATTCCCCTTTTCTTTTTTCTCTCTACGCATTCTGACCTTGAATTTAAGCATGAGAAAATAGCACTTATTCGTTTGGGGTGGAGATCTAAGGACAACATTTGGACACACCTACTCATTCCAGGGTTTTTCTTTATTTTTACTATTTTCTACATTGTAGGATAATAATGAAGACATCAAAACTATGAGAACACATATACTGTAGAATCATGTAGTAACCAAAAAAAAAAAGTGTTAAACAAATCAAAATATATTTATATTTGAGATTCTTCAAAGTAGCCACCCTTTGCCTTGATGACATCTTTGCACACACTTTGCATTCTCTCAACCAGCTTCATGAGGTAGTCACCTGGAATGCTTTTCCAACAGTCTTGAAGGATTTCCCACACCTGCTGAGAACTTGTTGGCTGCTTTTCCTTCACTCTGCGGTCCAACTCATCCCAAACCATCTCAGTTGGATTGAGGTCGGGTGATTGTGGAGGCCAGGTCATCTGATGCAGCACTATATCACTCTCCTTCTTGGTCAAACAGCCTGGAGGTGTGTTTGGGTGTGTTGTATAGTATTTTACACAGTATACTACAGCATTCTAAAGTAAGCACTACACAATCGAGGGGATACTACAGAGTGTGTAGTATAGTATCCTACAGTATAGTACAAAATATTATTGTAACACTACATGATTGAGCGATACTAAAGTGTGTAGTACAG
This sequence comes from Salmo salar, assembly GCF_965601325.2. Taxonomy (NCBI): domain Eukaryota; kingdom Metazoa; phylum Chordata; class Actinopteri; order Salmoniformes; family Salmonidae; genus Salmo; species Salmo salar. The sequence goes on from NC_138319.1 coordinate 40,007,122, forward strand.
CATTCTCCAGAATACTACAAAATTCTATACTGAGCACTACATGATGGAGAGATACTACTGTGTGAAGTATAGGATTCTACAGTGTACTACAGTTTAATGCGGTTTACTACAGAATTCAATTAAATTCTATGAAAACCGTATTTAAAGGGATGGATTAAGATAAACGTAGTAAAAAAAAAAACCTATTGAATGAAAACTCCACGAGGAAATCAGTTGGGAGGCAAGCGGTTTTCAGAGGATGACTAAAATGTGGCCAGCTGCAGAGCGCGTTACATGACTGAATCAAGGTAGTCTGAACACCAATCGCTAACATGTGCGTAGGAAAGGAGTACATTTTCTACATCTCAATCGTCCCCATAGTGCACTACCTTTGCCAAGAGCCCTTGGTCAAAACTAGTAATTCACTATATAGGGAAAAGGGAACAATTTAATTTGTTTTACTAGGCAAGTCAGTTAAGAACAAATTCTTATTTTCAATGACGGTCTAGAAACAGTGGGGTTAATTGTCTTGTTCAGGGGCAGAACGGCAGATTTTTACCTTGACAGCGCAGGGATTTCATCTTGCAACCTTTCGGTTACTAGTCCAGTGCTCTAACCACTAGGCCACCTGCCTCCCCCCTCTAACCACTAGGATACCTGCCTCCCCCCTCTAACCACTAGGCTACCTGCCACCCCCCTCTAACCACTAGGCTACCTGCCGCCCCCCTCTAACCACTAGGCTACCCGCCTCGCCCCTCTAACCACTAGGCCACCTGCCTCCCCCCTCTAACCACTAGGATACCTGCCTACGCCCTCTAACCACAAGGCTACCTGCCGCCCCTCTAACCACAAGGCTACCTGCCTCCCCCCTCTAACCACTAGGATACCCGCCTCCCCCCTCTAACCACAAGGCTACCTGCCACCCCCCTCTAACCACTAGGCTACCTGCCGCCCCTCTAACCACTAGGCTACCTGCTGCCCCTCTAACCACTAGGCTACCTGCCGCACCTCTAATCACAAGGCTACCTGCCTCCCCCCTCTAACCACAAGGCTACCTGCCGCCCCTCTAACCACTAGGCTACCTGCCGCCCCTCTAACCACTAGGATACCTGCCTCCCCCCTCTAACCACAAGGCTACCTGCCTCCCCCCTCTAACCACTAGGATACCCGCATCCCCCTCTAACCACAAGGCTACCTGCCACCCCTCTAACCACTAGGCCACCTGCCTCCCCCCTCTAACCACTAGGCTACCTGCCACCCCTCTAACCACTAGGCTACCTGCCGCCCCTCTAACCACTAGGCTACCTGCTGCCCCTCTAACCACTAGGATACCTGCCTCCCCCCTCTAACCACAAGGCTACCTGCCACTCCTTTAACCACTAGGCTACCTGTCCCTCCTCTAACCACTAGGATACCTGCCTCCCCCCTCTAACCACAAGGCTACCTGCCGCCCCTCTAACCACTAGGCTACCTGCCGCCCCTCTAACCACTAGGATACCTGCCTCCCCCCTCTAACCACTAGGCTACCTGCCACCCCTCTAACCACTAGGCTACCTGCCGCCCCTCTAACCACTAGGCTACCTGCTGCCCCTCTAACCACTAGGATACCTGCCTCCCCCCTCTAACCACAAGGCTACCTGCCACTCCTTTAACCACTAGGCTACCTGTCCCTCCTCTAACCACTAGGATACCTGCCTCCCCCCTCTAACCACAAGGCTACCTGCCACCCCTCTAACCACTAGGCTACCTGCCACCCCTCTAACCACTAGGCTACCTGCCGCCCCTCTAACCACTAGGCTTCCTGCCGCCCCTCTAACCACTAGGCTACGTGCCGCCCCGGTAGGTAGCTAGGCTACGTGCCGCCCCTCTAGGTAGCTAGGCTACCCTCTAACCACTAGGCTACCTGCCGCCCCGGTAGGTAGCTAGGACATTTGGGATGCACACCCTCTCTTTCAGATCTCTTGCAGGTGATGCTGTTCCAAGAAGTAGTAAATGTTTTACAGCCGCAGCCAAGACATGGGAGGATGACGTGGTTAGTAGCTACACTGACGAACCAGAGCTATAGGGTTGAGCTCCAAATGGCACCCTATTCCCTAAGTAGTGCAGTTCTTTTGACCAGGGCTCTGGTTAACAGTAGGGAATAGGGTACCATTTGGGACGCAAGCCTAACAGAAATAAAGCAGATGTTTATCTGATATAACGAGGCTTGGCTGGGTCTCTGAGACATCCGATTCTCCCATCACAACACACTTCATAAAACATGTCATAAACACGAGATGAAATACACACTATGAAGGAATAGACTACTCCGATTTGAGAAGTGATGTATCATGTTGAAGCTTCGACCGTGTAAATTAAATGTAGTTGTATTTGTTTTGGACTTTTGTCAAAGCTTGTTTGGTGTTGATTAAAAACTGTTTATAATGCTAGGACAGGTCAACCAAGACACAAAAAAAAGAAAGTAGCCTTGACTGAGGCAGAAAGAGGTGTAGACCTTACAACACCGTATATATACAGGGTGTTACGGTACAGATTCAATGTGGAGGCTATATACAGGGTGTTACGGTACAGAGTCAATGATGAGACTATATACAGGGTGTTACGGTACAGAGTCAATGTGGAGGCTATATACAGGGTGTTACGGTACAGAGTCATTGATGAGACTATATACAGGGTGTTATGGTACAGAGTCAATGTGGAGGCTATATACAGGGTGTTACGGTACAGAGTCAATGTGGAGGCTATGTACAGGGTGTTACGGTACAGAGTCAATGATGAGACTATATACAGGGTGTTACGGTACAGAGTCATTGATGAGACTATATACAGGGTGTTACGGTACAGAGTCAATGTGGAGGCTATATACAGGGTGTTACGGTACAGAGTCAACGATGAGACTATATACAGGGTGTTACGGTACAGAGTCAATGTGGAGGCTATATACAGGGTGTTACGGTACAGAGTCAATGTGGAGGCTATATACAGGGTATTACGGTACAGAGTCAATGTGGAGGCTATATACAGGGGGTAACGGTACAGAGTCAATGTGGAGGCTATATACAGGGGGTACCAGTACAGAGTCAATGTGCAGGTGCACCGGTTAGTCGAGGTAACTTAGGTATTATGTACATGTAGTAGAGTTAAAGTGACTATGCATACATTATAAACAGAGAGTGGCAGCAGCGTAAAAGAGGGGTTTGGGTAGCTCTTTGGGGTTAGAAGCTGTTAAGAAGCCTTTTGGACCTTGACTTGGCACTCCGGTACCGCTTCCCATGCGGTAGCAGAGAGAAAAGTCTATGACTAAGGTGGCTGGAGTCTTTGACAATTTTTAGGGCCTTCCGCCTGGTATAGAGGTCCTGGATGGCAGGAAGCTTGGCCCAAGTTATGTACTGGGCCATTCGCACTACCCTCTGTAGTGCCTTGCGGTCGGAGGCCGAGCAGTTGCCATACCAGTCAGTGATGCAACCAGTCAGGATGCTCTTGATGGTGCAGCTGTAGAACCTTTTGAGGATCTGAGGACCCATGCTAAATCTTTTCAGTCTCCTGAGGGGGAATAGGCTTTGTCCTGCCCTCTTCATGACTGTCTTAGTGTGTTTGGACCATGATAGTTTGTTGGTGATGTGGACACCAACGAACTTGAAGCTCTCAACTTGTTCCACTACAGCCCTGTCGATGAGAATGGGGGCGTGTTCGGTCCGCCTTTTCCTGTAGTCCACGATCATCTCCTTTGTCTTGATCACGTTGATGGAGATGTTGTTGTCCTGGCACCACACTGCCAGGTCTCTGACCTCCTCCCTATAGGCCGTCTCATCGTTATCGGTGATCAGGCCTACCACTGTCATCGGCAGACTTGATGATGGTGTTGGAGTCGTGCCTGGCTGTGCAGTCATGAGTGAACAGGGAGTAAAGGAGGGGACTGAGCATGCACCCCTGAGGGGCCCTCGTGTTTAGGATCAGCGTGGCGGATGTGTTGTTCCCTACCCTCACCACCTGGGGGCGGCCCGTCAGGAATTCCAGGATCCAGTTGCAGAGGGAGGTGTTTAGTCGCAGGGTCCTTAGCTTAGTGATGAGCTTTGAGTGCACTATTTACATTTACATTTAAGTCATTTAGCAGACGCTCTTATCCAGAGCGACTTACAAATTATGGTGTTGAAATTATGGTGTTGAACGCTGAGCTGTAGTCAATGACAAGCATTCTCACATAGGTGTTCCTTTTGTCCAGGTGGGAAAGGGCAGTGTTGAGTGCAATAGAGATTTCATCATCTGTGGATCTGTTGGGGTGTCATGCAAATTGGAGTGGGTCTTGCGTTTCTGGGATAATGGTGTTGATGTGAGCCATGACAATTCTTTCAAAGCACTTCATGGCTACAGACGTGAGTGCTATGGGTCGGTAGTCATTTAGGCAGGTTACCATAGTGTTTTTGGGCACAAGGAATATGGTGGTCTGCTTGAAACATGTTGGTATTACAGACTCAGTCAGGGAGAGGATGTAAATGTCACTTGCGCGTGCTCGGAGAACACGTCCTGGTATTCCGTCTGGCCCTGCGGCCTTGTGAATGTTGACCGGTTTAAAGGTCTATACTCACATCGGCTATGGAGAGCGGGATCACACAGTCGCCCGGAACAGTTGGTGCTCTCGTGCATGTTTTACTGTTACTTGCATGGAAGGTATTTAGCTCGTCTGGTAGGTTTGTGTCACTGGACAGCTCGTGGATGTGCTTCCCTTTGTAGTCTGTAATGGTTTGCAGGCCCTGCCACATCTGACGAGTGTCGGAGCCAGGGTGTAGTACTAGTATTAGTATATAGTGTAGTACTATTCAATCTCAGTTCTGATGATGCTTTGCCTGTTTCATGGTTCGTTGGAGGGCATAGCGGGATTTCTTATAAGCTTCCGGTTTAGTCCCGCTCCTTGAAAGCTCTACCCTTTAGCTCATTGCGGATGTTGCCTGTAATCCATGGCTTCTGGTTGGGGTATGAATGTACGGTCTCTGTGGGGACGACGTCGTCGATGCACTTATTGATGAAGCCAGTGAATGATGTGGTGTACTCCTCAATGCCATCGGAAGAATCCCGGAACATATTCCAGGCTGTGCTAGCCAAACAGTCCTGAATCAGATGCTAAGCTACATTTGACCACTTTCTTATTGACCGAGTCACTGGTGCTTCCTGCTTTAGTTTTTGCTTGTAAGCAGGAATCATGAGGATAGAATTATGGTCGGATTTGCCAAATGGAGGGTGAGGGAGAGCTTTGTACCCGTCTCTGTGTGTGGAGTAAAGGTGGTCTAGAGTTTTTCCCCTCTTTTTGCACATTTAACAAGCTGATTTGAGTTTCCCTGCATTCCCGCGTCCCACCCGCGTTACAGCCAGTGAAATAGCAGGGCGGCAAATTCAAAATAACAAAAATCTCATGAATCAAATTTCTCAAACACACAAGTATTATACACCATTTTAAAGATGCTCCGTAATCCAACCACAGTGTCCGATTTCAAAAAGGCTTTACAGCGAAAGCATAATTATGTTAGGACAGCGCCTAAACATGAAAAACCACACAGCCATTTTCCAAGCAAAGAGAGGCGTCACAAAAACCAGAAATACAGCTAAAATCAATCACTAACCTTTGATGATCTTCATCAGATGACACTCCCAGGACTCAATGTTACAAAATACATGTTTGTTTTGTTCGATAAACTTCATATTTATATCCATAAACCCAATTTTACATTGGCGCGTGATGTTCAGAAAATGTATTCTCACCAAAACGTCCGGTGAATGAGCACATCAATTTACAAAAATACTTATCATAAACGTTAAATTATAGATACACTTCTCCTTAAACCTGTTATGGCTAGGGGGCAGTATTTTCACGGCTGGATAAAAAAACGTACCCGATTTAATCTGGTTACTACTCCTGCCCAGTAACTAGAATATGCATATAATTATTGGCTTTGGATAGAAAACACTCCAAAGTTTCTAAAACTGTTTGAATGGTGTCTGTGAGTTTAACAGAACTCATATGGCAGGCAAAAAACTGAGAAGATTTCATGCAGGAAGTGGCCTGTCTGACAAGGTGTCGTTCTTCTTGTCTCTGTTTATTGAAGAGTGAGGATCTTAGCTGTCCCGTGACACTTCCTACGGCTGCCATAGGGTCTCAGAAGGCGGTAAAAAGCTGAATCGTGGCTTTGCAGGCTCTGGCTGAAACAAAGTAGCGCGTTTGGGTAGTGGCTGGTTACAGTACTGTGAGACTCAGGCTCGTGCCCGCGTCGACCGAAAGCTTTGTTTACTTTCCTCTGTTTAGCTAAATGGACATTCCCGGTCGGAATATTATCGCTTTTTTATGAGAAAAATGTCATAAAAATGGATTTTAAACAGCGGTTGACATGCTTCGAAGTACGGTAATGTAATATTTAGATTTTTTTTGTCACGAATTGCGCCATGCGCTCGACCCTTATTTACCCTTTCAGATAGTGTCTGTAACGCACGAACAAAACGCCGCAATTTGGATATAACGATGGATTATTTTGGACCAAACCAACATTTGTTATTGAAGTAGCAGTCCTGGGAGTGCATTCTGACGAAGACAACAAAAGGTAATCAAACTTTTATAATAGTAAATCTGATATTGGTGAGTGCTAAACTTGCCGGGTGTCTAAATAGCTAGCCCTGTGATGCCGGGCTATGTACTTAGAATATTGCAAAATGTGCTTTCACCAAAAAGCTATTTTAAAATCGGACATATCGAGTGCATAGAGGAGTTCTGTATCTATAATTCTTAAAATAATTGTTATGCTTTTTGTGAACGTTTATCGTGAGTAATTTAGTAAATTGTTAGCAAATTCCTCCAAATTCCTCCTCCGGGGGGTATGCTAGTTCTGAACGTCACATGCTAATGTAAAAAGCTGTTTTTTGATATAAATATGAACTTGATTGAACAAAACATGCATGTATTGCATAACATAATGTCCTAGGTGTGTCGTCTGATGAAGATCATCAAAGGTTAGTGCTGCATTTAGCTGTCTTCTGGGTTTTTGTGACATTATATGCTAGCTTGAAAAATGGGTGTCTGATTATTTCTGGCTTGGTACTCTGCTGACATAATCTAATGTTTTGCTTTCGCTGTAAAGCCTTTTTGAAATCGGACAGTGTGGTTAGATAAAGGAGAGTCTTGTCTTTAAAATGCTGTGAAATAGTCATATGTTTGAAAAATTGAAGTTTTTGTATTTTTGAGGAATTTGTAATTCGCGCCACGCCTATCATTGGATATTGGAGCAGGTGTTCCGCTAGCGGAACGTCTAGATGTAAGAGGCTAATGCAACCGCTGTGTCAGATTTTAAAATAGCTTTACGGCGAAAGCACATTTTTCAATATTCTGAGTACAGAGCTCAGCCATCAAAGCAAGCTATACAGTTATCCGCCAAGTTCTGGAGTCAACTAAACTCAGAATTAGTATTATAAATCTTCCCTTACCTTTGCTGATCTTCGTCGGAATGCACTCCCAGGACTCCCACTTCCACAAGAAATGTTATTTTTGTTCGATATACATCATATTTATGTCCAAATACCTCCGTTTTGTTCACACATTCAGATCACTAATCCAAAGGCATAACGCGCGAGCGCAAAACCAGAGACGAAAAGTCAAATAGTTCCATTACCGTTCGTAGAAACATGTCAAACGATGTTTACAATCAATCCTTAGGGTCTTTTTAACATAAAACGTCAATAATATTCCAACCGGACAATAGCGTATTCATTACAGAGGAAAAAGAAGGAGAGGCGCGCTAACGTGCCCACGCAGAAAACAACTCACTGGTCCCAGGCAGTCCACTGATTGACTGAGCTCCTATTCTCTGCCCAGTAACAGTAGAAGGATGAAACAAGTTTCTAAAGGCTGTTGACAGCCAAT
>NC_138319.1:40020000-40070000 GCF_965601325.2 Salmo salar
GGAGGAGAGGGGAGGAGAGACCAACACTATCTGGGGAGGGGAGGAGAGGGGAGGAGAGACCAACACTATCTGGGGAGGGGTGGAGAGACCAACACTACCTGGGGAGGGGAGGAGAGGGGAGGAGAGACCAACACTACCTGGGGAGGGGTGAGGAGGGAAGGAGAGACCAACACTATCTGTTGGACTGAAGTTTTGAAAAGTGGTACACCTCAAGAACCACTTTACAAAAGGACTGTTTGAAGAACCCTTTCTGGTTCCGGGTAGATGCCTTTTGGTTCCAGGTAGAGACGTTTTTACAGAGGGTTCTGGAACCCATTTTTCTAAGAGTGTTGCCCATCTTGTGTAGCCTGAATCATGATGCAGATTTCACCCAAAAGGAAAAATGCTATAAGGACACATTAATGACACATGAACTACTGCACTATGCAGTGCTGTCATACCACAGGATACATATACCTCTTAGTTTGGAGGCTGGTTGGTGTACCATGCTACTGGACCTGCAGTTTTGCAGCTGTCTAACACCCCCTTCTCCTCCTCCTCCTTCTCCCTCTCCTCCTCCTTTCTCTTGTCCACCTTCTCTGCCTTTTCCTTCTCCTCCTCCTCCCTCTCCTCCACCTTCTCCCTCTCATCTTCAGTTTTCCTCCTCCTCCTCCCTCTTGTCCACCACCTCCTCCTCCCTCTCCTCCTCCTTCTGCACATGATGCTCTGTCTTGTTGTTGGTCAAAGTCAGAAAGGGAGGCACAATTTGGATCGGATTCTTCTAAAGCGATACCAACACGGAGTTGGGGAGAGTGGAAATACTCATTTAGGAGAAGGCTTTAACAAGAATCTCAAACACAGTTAAGAAAACATTCCCCTTATTCCACACTATCCCTGGGCCTGAAAATGTATTGGATTAAGAACATTCATCTTTATTTACATAATAATCTATTTCACGGTACGAGGTGGTGTTTACTCTTAAGAGTAAAGTTGTTGTAGCATCCAGTTGGAAAGCATGTCAAACAAGACACTGGGATCAAAGTCACCTGCTTGCCAGGCAATAGAAGGACACTCACAGATGTAGGACCTTAATTTGAGCCAGTTTCCTTCAGCGGGAAAATAATCCTGCAGCAACAGGAAATGTGTATTATGGGGATTATAATTAATTTAAAAACCAAATGTTGTAGGGGTTGATATATTTTTCGTTAAGACAAATCAAGTCTGACGTTTTAAACTTTAGAAGCTTTTTTAGTAAACCTTGAATACACTACATGTTTGCATTTCCTGCTGTGCAGGAACATTCTCAGTAACAAAAGAGTGATGAAATTAAGATCCTACATCTGTAGCAGAGAGAGACAAACTTTGGGCCATGGCAGAGGAGAACTCTCCAGATATGTTTATGTTATTTACATGTACGTTCCTGGATCACTAGTGTCTCTCTAGCATCCTTGTTTGGGTTTTCATCCCAAATGGCACTATATATTCCCTATATAGTGCACTACTTTACACCAGAGCCTTATGGCACCCTATTCCCTATATAGTGCTCTTCTTTAGACCAGAGCCCTATGGAACCCTATTCCCTATATAGTGCACTACTTTAGACCAGAGCCCTATGGCACCCTATTCCCTATATAGTGCACTACTTTAGACCAGAGCCCTATGGCACCCTATTCCCTATATAGTGCTCTACTTTAGACCAGAGCCCTATGGCACCCTATTCCCTATAATATAGTGCACTACTTTAGACCAGAGCCCTATGGCACCCTATTCCCTATAATATAGTGCACTACTTTAGACCAGAGCCCTATGGCACCCTATTCCCTATAATATAGTGCACTACTTTAGACCAGAGCCCTATGGCACCCTATTCCCTATACAGTGCATTACTTTAGATCAGAGCCCTATGGCACCCTATTCCCTATATATAGTGCACTACTTTAGACCAGAGCCCTATGGTACCCTATTCCGTATATAGTGCACTACTTTAGACCAGAGCCCTATAGTACCCTATTCCCTATATATAGTGCACTACTTTAGACCAGAGCCCTATGGCACCCTATTCCGTATATAGTGCACTACTTTAGAGCCCTATGGGGCCATTTGGGATGCAGGCTGGCTGATTTCACCATGTTGCTATTTATATTTAATTACATTTTATTTTATTACTCATTGTCATATTATTTCAACCAAATGTAGAACATCCATGGATTTAAATACACCATTTTATCTACAATATGATATTCAGCAACACAAATATATTCTACTGAACAAAAATATAAAGTGTTGGTCCCATGTTTCATGAGCTGAAATAAAAGATCCCATACACAAAAAAAAGCTTATTTCCCTCAAATGTTGTGTACAAATTTGTTTACATCCCCTGTTAGTGAACATTTCTCGTTTGCCAAGATAATCCATCCACCTGACAGGTGTGGCATATCAAGAAGCTGATTAAACAGCATGATCATTACACAGGTGCACCTTGTGCTGGGGGACAATAAAAGGCCACTCTAAAAATGTGCAGTTTTGTCACACAACACAATGCCACACAATGTCTCAAGTTTTGAGGGAGCGTGTAATTGGCATGCTGACTGCAGGAATGTCCACCAGAGCTGTTGCCACAGAATTGAATGTTTATTTCTCTACCGTAATTTGCCTCCAACGTCGTTTTAGAGAATTTGGCCAACTGGCTTCACAACCGCAGACCACGTGTAACCACGCCAACCCAGGAACTCCACATCTGGCTTCTTGAGACCAGACATGAAACTGAGGAGTATTTCTGTACAGCACTTTGAGAATATCAGCTGATGTATGAAGGGCTATATAAAAATAAATTTGATTTGATTTGATATTTACGTCTATAATAAAGCCCCTTTGTGGGGAACAACTCATTCTGATTGGCTGGGCCTGGCTCTCCGAGTGGGTCGGCCTATGCCCTCCGTCATGTTAAATCCATAGCCCTAAAAATTGTCCGAGACTCCAGCCACCATAGTCAATAGACTGTTCTTTCTGCCACCGCACGGCAAGCAGTAGCAGAGCGCCAAGTCTAGGTCCAAGAAGCTTCTAAACAGCTTCTACCCCTAAGCCATAAGACTCCTGAACATCTAGTCAAATGGCTAACCAGACTATTTGTATTGCCCCCCACCCCCATCCCCTCTCCACACCACTGCCACTCTCTGTTATCATCTATGCATAGTCACTTAAATTAACTCTACATACATGTACATACAACCTACCTCAACTAGCCGGTGCCCCCGCACATTGACTCTGTACCGCTACCCCCCTGTATACATTGTTATTTTGAAGCTGCTCTTTAATTACTTGTTACTTTTATCTCTTATTCTTATCTGTATTTCTTTTTTAACTGAACTGCTGGTTAGGGGCTCGTAAGTAAGCATTTCACTGTAAGTTCTACACCTGTTGTATTCAGCATTTCACTGTGAGGTCTACACCTGTTGTATTCAGCATTTCACTGTAAGTTCTACACCTGTTGTATTCAGCATTTCACTGTAAGTTCTGCACCTGTTGTATTCAGTGCATGTGACTAATACATTTATTTATTTATTTATTTATTTTTTATTTCAACTTTATTTAACCAGGTAGGCTAGTTGAGAACAAGTTCTCATTTACAACTGAGACCTGGCCAAGATAAAGCAAAGCAGTGCGACACAAACAACACCAGAGTTACTAATGGAATAAACAAACGTACAGTCAATAACACAATAGAAACAATCTATATACAGTGTGTGCAAATGAGGTAAGATTAGGGAGGGAAGGCAATAAATAGGCCATAGTAGCGAAGTAATTACAATTATAGCAATTAAACACTGGATTGATAGATGTGCAGAAGATGAATGTGCAAGTAGAGATACTGGGGTGCAAAGGAGAAAAAAAAAAATTACAATATGGGGATGAGGTAGTTGGATGGGCTATTTACAGATGGGCTATGTACAGGTGCAATGATCTGTGAGCTGCTCTGACAGCTGATGTTTAAAGTTAGTGAGGGAGATATGAGTCTCCAGCTTCAGTGATTTTTGCAATTTGTTCCAGTCATTGGCAGCAGAGAACTGGAAGGAGAGGCGGCCAAAGGAGGAATTGGCTTTGGGGGTGACCAGAGAGATATACCTGCTGGAGCGCGTGCTACGGGTGGGTGTTGCTATGGTGACCGGTGAGCTGAGATAAGGCGGGGCTTTACCTAGCAGAGACTTGTAGATGACCTGGAGCCAGTGGGGTTTGGCGACGAGTATGAAGCGAGGGCCAGCCAACGAGAGCATACAGGTCGCAGTGGTGGGTAGTATATGGGGCTTTGGTGACAAAACGGATGGCACTGTGATAGACTGCATCCAATATTCTGAGTAGAGTGTTGGAGGCTATTTTGTAAATGACATCGCCGGAGTCGAGGATCGGTAGGATAGTCAGTTTTACGAGGGTTTGGTTGGCAGCTTGAGTGAAGGAGGCTTTGTTGCGAAATAGGAAGCCGATTCTAGATTTCATTTTGGATTGGAGATGTTTAATGTGAGTCTGGAAGGAGAGTTTACAGTCTAACCAGACACCTAGGTATTTGTAGTTGTCCACATATTCTAAGTCAGAACCGTCCAGAGTAGTGATGCTGGACGGGCTGGCAGGTGCGGGCAGCGATTGGTTGAAGAGCATGCATTTAGTTTTACTTGCATTTAAGAGCAGTTGGAGGCCACGGAAGGAGAGTTGTATGGCATTGAAGCTTGTCTGTAGGTTAGTTAACACAGTGTCCAAAGAAGGCCGGAAGGATACAGAATTGTGTCGTCTGCATGGAGGTGGATCAGCAAGAGCAACATCGTATACAGAGAAAAGAGTCGGCCTGAGAATTGAACCCTGTGGCACCCACATAGAGACTGCCAGAGGTCCGATTTGGCATCCTGAACTCTATCTGAGAAGTAGTTGGTGAACCAGGCGAGGCAGTCATTTGAGAAACCAAGGCTGTTGAGTCTGCCGATAAGAATGTGGTGATTGACAGAGTCGAGGGCCTTTGCCAGGTCGATAAATACAGCGGCACAGTATTGTCTTTTATAGATGGCAGTTATGATATCGTTTAGGACCTTGAGCGTGGCTGAGGTGCACCCATGACCAGCTCGGAAACCAGAATGTGTAGTGGAGAAGGTACGGTGGGATTCAAAATGGTCGGTCATCTGTTTGTTAACTTGCCTTTCGAAGATTTTTTAGAAAGGCAGGGCAGGATGGATATAGGTCTGTAACAGTTTGGGTCTAGAGTGTCTCCCCCTTTGAAGAGGGGGATGACCACGGCAGCTTTCCAATCTTTGGGGATGTCAGACGATACGAAGGAGAGGTTGAACAGGCTAGTAATAGGGGTTGCGACAATTTCGGGCGGATAATTTTAGAAAGAGAGGGTCCAGATTGTCTAGCCCAGCTGATTTGTAGCGGTCCAGATTTTGCAACTCTTTCAGAACATCAGCTATCTGGATTTGGGGGAAGGAGAAATGGGAGAGGTTTGGGCAAGTTGCTGTCAAAATTAGATTTGATTAGGGCCTAATTCATTTATTTCAAATGACCGATTTCCTAATATGAACTGTAACTCAGTAAAATCATTTAAATTGTTGCCAGTTGCGTTTATATTTTTATTCAGTATATATTTGAATCAACATAAACTAAGTTAAGCTTAGTTATGTTATCCGTCTAATAAATTGTAATAATACATTTCTGTAAATGTAATTCTTGGACGATGTTCTTTTGCTCACGATTCAACAGCACCAGCAGGATGTCGACATTATCCAACTGCCAACCGCTGTTATTCCCTGTTCATAGTTTTCCATTCTTCTCATTTGAATAAATCTCTCTGAATTTATTACAGAGGACATCAGAGATGTAATACTTTCCACAAGGATTCATATCCACTGGTGATTGATGCATCTAGATGGGAAAACACCTTGGCAGGAGACACAAGGCCGTTCCCTATGACAGCTGCCCGAGACGCTTTTCCCTTCTCGCTGTAGGTCATCTCTTCATAGACAGTCCAGCTACGATACAAATAGAAGAAACGTCTTCAGCCATATGATACAGCGTTATGATGTAATACGGTCCAACGTCATTGACTTCTGTTCTCTGCTCTAGTAGTTGAGGTGAAAGGAGTGCTCTGCATTTGTTACCTTTAATTAACCAGGTCGCCATTAAGAAGTCATTCTCTTTTAAAATAACGACCTAATCAAGACAGAGCAAAATGCACATATCCTCATATAGCCAACACTTCAGATATGAGAGCTCCCATAACCCTAAGTAGATATGAGCAGTTTTAATCCAAACCTCTGTGAAACCATAGAGCTCCCCTAACCCTAACTAGCCTGTTTAGCCACAGAGCTCCCATAACCCTAACTAGCCTGTTTAGCCACAGAGCTCCCATAACCCTAACTAGCCTGTTTAGCCACAGAGCTCCCATAACCCTAACTAGCCTGTTTAGCCACAGAGCTCCCCTAACTAGCCTGTTTAGCCACAGAGCTCCCCTAACCCTAACTAGCCTGTTTAGCCACAGAGCTCCCCTAACTAGCCTGTTTAGCCACAGAGCTCCCCTAACCCTAACTAGCCTGTTTAGCCACAGAGCTCCCCTAACTAGCCTGTTTAGCCACAGAGCTCCCCTAACCCTAACTAGCCTGTTTAGCCACAGAGCTCCCATAACCATAACTAGCCTGTTTAGCCACAGAGCTCCCATAACCATAACTAGCCTGTTTAGCCACAGAGCTCCCCTAACCCTAACTAGCCTGTTTAGCCACAGAGCTCCCCTAACTAGCCTGTTTAGCCACAGAGCTCCCCTAACCCTAACTAGCCTGTTTAACCACAGAGCTCCCATAACCCTAACTAGCCTGTTTAGCCACAGAGCTCCCATAACCCTAACTAGCCTGTTTAGCCACAGAGCTCCCCTAACCATAACTAGCCTGTTTAGCCACAGAGCTCCCCTAACCCTAACTAGCCTGTTTAGCCACAGAGCTCCCATAACCCTAACTAGCCTGTTTAGCCACAGAGCTCCCATAACCCTAACTAGCCTGTTTAGCCACAGAGTTCCCCTAACCCTAACTAGCCTGTTTAGCCACAGAGCTCCCATAACCCTAACTAGCCTGTTTAGCCACAGAGTTCCCCTAACCATAACTAGCCTGTTTAGCCACAGAGCTCCCATAACCCTAACTAGCCTGTTTAGCCACAGAGCTCCCATAACCCTAACTAGCCTGTTTAGCCACAGAGCTCCCCTAACCATAACTAGCCTGTTTAGCCACAGAGCTCCCATAACCATAACTAGCCTGTTTAGCCACAGAGCTCCCCTAACTAGCCTGTTTAGCCACAGAGCTCCCCTAACCATAACTAGCCTGTTTAGCCACAGAGCTCCCATAACTAGCCTGTTTAGCCACAGAGTTCCCCTAACCATAACTAGCCTGTTTAGCCACAGAGCTCCCATAACCATAACTAGCCTGTTTAGCCACAGAGCTCCCATAACTAGCCTGTTTAGCCACAGAGCTCCCATAACCCTAACTAGCCTGTTTAGCCACAGAGCTCCCCTAACCCTAACTAGCCTGTTTAGCCACAGAGCTCCCCTAACCCTAACTAGCCTGTTTAGCCACAGAGCTCCCCTAACCATAACTAGCCTGTTTAGCCACAGAGCTCCCATAACCATAACTAGCCTGTTTAGCCACAGAGCTCCCATAACCATAACTAGCCTGTTTAGCCACAGAGCTCCCATAACCATAACTAGCCTGTTTAGCCACAGAGCTCCCCTAACCATAACTAGCCTGTTTAGCCACAGAGCTCCCCTAACCATAACTAGCCTGTTTAGCCACAGAGCTCCCCTAACCATAACTAGCCTGTTTAGCCACAGAGCTCCCCTAACCATAACTAGCCTGTTTAGCCACAGAGCTCCCATAACCATAACTAGCCTGTTTAGCCACAGAGCTCCCATAAACCTAACTAGCCTGTTTAGCCACAGAGCTCCCCTAACCATAACTAGCCTGTTTAGCCACAGAGCTCCCCTAACCATAACTAGCCTGTTTAGCCACAGAGCTCCCCTAACCATAACTAGCCTGTTTAGCCACAGAGCTCCCCTAACTAGCCTGTTTAGCCACAGAGCTCCCCTGACCATAACTAGCCTGTTTAGCCACAGAGCTCCCCTAACCCTAACTAGCCTGTTTAGCCACAGAGCTCCCATAACCCTAACTAGCCTGTTTAGCCACAGAGCTCCCCTAACCATAACTAGCCTGTTTAGCCACAGAGCTCCCCTAACCCTAACTAGCCTGTTTAGCCACAGAGCTCCCATAACCCTAACTAGCCTGTTTAGCCACAGAGCTCCCATAACCCTAACTAGCCTGTTTAGCCACAGAGTTCCCCTAACCCTAACTAGCCTGTTTAGCCACAGAGCTCCCATAACCCTAACTAGCCTGTTTAGCCACAGAGTTCCCCTAACCATAACTAGCCTGTTTAGCCACAGAGCTCCCATAACCCTAACTAGCCTGTTTAGCCACAGAGCTCCCATAACCCTAACTAGCCTGTTTAGCCACAGAGCTCCCCTAACCCTAACTAGCCTGTTTAGCCACAGAGCTCCCCTAACCATAACTAGCCTGTTTAGCCACAGAGCTCCCATAACCATAACTAGCCTGTTTAGCCACAGAGCTCCCCTAACTAGCCTGTTTAGCCACAGAGCTCCCCTAACCATAACTAGCCTGTTTAGCCACAGAGCTCCCATAACTAGCCTGTTTAGCCACAGAGTTTCCCTAACCATAACTAGCCTGTTTAGCCACAGAGCTCCCATAACCATAACTAGCCTGTTTAGCCACAGAGCTCCCATAACTAGCCTGTTTAGCCACAGAGCTCCCATAACCCTAACTAGCCTGTTTAGCCACAGAGCTCCCCTAACCCTAACTAGCCTGTTTAGCCACAGAGCTCCCCTAACCCTAACTAGCCTGTTTAGCCACAGAGCTCCCCTAACCATAACTAGCCTGTTTAGCCACAGAGCTCCCATAACCATAACTAGCCTGTTTAGCCACAGAGCTCCCATAACCATAACTAGCCTGTTTAGCCACAGAGCTCCCATAACCATAACTAGCCTGTTTAGCCACAGAGCTCGCCTAATAATAACTAGCCTGTTTAGCCACAGAGCTCCCCTAACCATAACTAGCCTGTTTAGCCACAGAGCTCCCCTAACCATAACTAGCCTGTTTAGCCACAGAGCTCCCCTAACCATAACTAGCCTGTTTAGCCACAGAGCTCCCCTAACCATAACTAGCCTGTTTAGCCACAGAGCTCCCATAACCATAACTAGCCTGTTTAGCCACAGAGCTCCCATAACCATAACTAGCCTGTTTAGCCACAGAGCTCCCCTAACCATAACTAGCCTGTTTAGCCACAGAGCTCCCCTAACCATAACTAGCCTGTTTAGCCACAGAGCTCCCATAACCCTAACTAGCCTGTTTAGCCACAGAGCTCCCATAACCCTAACTAGCCTGTTTAGCCACAGAGCTCCCCTAACCATAACTAGCCTGTTTAGCCACAGAGCTCCCATAACTAGCCTGTTTAGCCACAGAGCTCCCCTAACCATAACTAGCCTGTTTAGCCACAGAGTTCCCCTAACTAGCCTGTTTAGCCACAGAGCTCCCATAACCCTAACTAGCCTGTTTAGCCACAGAGCTCCCCTAACTAGCCTGTTTAGCCACAGAGCTCCCCTAACCATAACTAGCCTGTTTAGCCACAGAGCTCCCATAACCCTAACTAGTCTGTTTAGCCACAGAGCTCCCATAACTAGCCTGTTTAGCCACAGAGCTCCCCTAACCATAACTAGCCTGTTTAGCCACAGAGCTCCCCTAACTAGCCTGTTTAGCCACAGAGCTCCCCTAACCATAACTAGCCTGTTTAGCCACAGAGCTCCCCTAACCATAACTAGCCTGTTTAGCCACAGAGTTCCCCTAACTAGCCTGTTTAGCCACAGAGCTCCCATAACCCTAACTAGCCTGTTTAGCCACAGAGCTCCCATAACCCTAACTAGCCTGTTTAGCCACAGAGCTCCCCTAACCCTAACTAGCCTGTTTAGCCACAGAGCTCCCATAACCCTAACTAGCCTGTTTAGCCACAGAGCTCCCCTAACCATAACTAGCCTGTTTAGCCACAGAGCTCCCATAACTAGCCTGTTTAGCCACAGAGCTCCCCTAACCATAACTAGCCTGTTTAGCCACAGAGTTCCCCTAACTAGCCTGTTTAGCCACAGAGCTCCCATAACCCTAACTAGCCTGTTTAGCCACAGAGCTCCCCTAACTAGCCTGTTTAGCCACAGAGCTCCCCTAACCATAACTAGCCTGTTTAGCCACAGAGCTCCCATAACCCTAACTAGTCTGTTTAGCCACAGAGCTCCCATAACTAGCCTGTTTAGCCACAGAGCTCCCCTAACCATAACTAGCCTGTTTAGCCACAGAGTTCCCCTAACTAGCCTGTTTAGCCACAGAGCTCCCATAACCCTAACTAGCCTGTTTAGCCACAGAGCTCCCATAACCCTAACTAGCCTGTTTAGCCACAGAGCTCCCCTAACCATAACTAGCCTGTTTAGCCACAGAGCTCCCATAACCCTAACTAGCCTGTTTAGCCACAGAGCTCCCCTAACCCTAACTAGCCTGTTTAGCCACAGAGTTCCCCTAACTAGCCTGTTTAGCCACAGAGCTCCCATAACCCTAACTAGCCTGTTTAGCCACAGAGCTCCCCTAACTAGCCTGTTTAGCCACAGAGCTCCCCTAACCATAACTAGCCTGTTTAGCCACAGAGCTCCCATAACCCTAACTAGCCTGTTTAGCCACAGAGCTCCCATAACCCTAACTAGCCTGTTTAGCCACAGAGCTCCCATAACCCTAACTAGCCTGTTTAGCCACAGAGCTCCCCTAACTAGCCTGTTTAGCCACAGAGCTCCCATAACCCTAACTAGCCTGTTTAGCCACAGAGCTCCCCTAACCATAACTAGCCTGTTTAGCCACAGAGCTCCCATAACCCTAACTAGCCTGTTTAGCCACAGAGCTCCCATAACCCTAACTAGCCTGTTTAGCCACAGAGCTCCCCTAACTAGCCTGTTTAGCCACAGAGCTCCCCTAACTAGTCTGTTTAGCCACAGAGTTCCCCTAACTAGCCTGTTTAGCCACAGAGCTCCCCTAACTAGCCTGTTTAGCCACAGAGTTCCCCTAACTAGCCTGTTTAGCCACAGAGTTCCCCTAACTAGCCTGTTTAGCCACAGAGCTCCCATAACCCTAACTAGCCTGTTTAGCCACAGAGTTCCCCTAACTAGTCTGTTTAGCCACAGAGTTCCCCTAACTAGTCTGTTTAGCCACAGAGTTCCCCTAACTAGTCTGTTTAGCCACAGAGTTCCCCTAACTAGCCTGTTTAGCCACAGAGTTCCCCTAACTAGTCTGTTTAGCCACAGAGTTCCCCTAACTAGCCTGTTTAGCCACAGAGTTCCCCTAACTAGCCTGTTTAGCCACAGAGTTCCCCTAACTAGCCTGTTTAGCCACAGAGTTCCCCTAACTAGCCTGTTAAGCCACAGAGCTCCCCTAACCCTAACTAGTCTGTTAAGCCACAGAGTTCCCCTAACTAGTCTGTTTAGCCACAGAGTTCCCCTAACTAGTCTGTTTAGCCACAGAGCTCCCCTAACTGGTCTGTTTAGCCACAGAGTTCCCCTAACTAGTCTGTTTAGCCACAGAGTTCCCCTAACTAGCCTGTTTAGCCACAGAGTTCCCCTAACTAGTCTGTTTAGCCACAGAGTTCCCCTAACTAGCCTGTTTAGCCACAGAGTTCCCCTAACTAGTCTGTTTAGCCACAGAGTTCCCCTAACTAGCCTGTTTAGCCACAGAGTTCCCCTAACTAGCCTGTTAAGCCACAGAGCTCCCCTAACCCTAACTAGTCTGTTTAGCCACAGAGTTCCCCTAACTAGTCTGTTTAGCCACAGAGTTCCCCTAACTAGTCTGTTTAGCCACAGAGCTCCCCTAACTGGTCTGTTTAGCCACAGAGTTCCCCTAACTAGTCTGTTTAGCCACAGAGCTCCCCTAACCCTAACTAGTCTGTTTAGCCACAGAGCTCCCCTAACTGGTCTGTTTAGCCACAGAGTTCCCCTAACTAGTCTGTTTAGCCACAGAGCTCCCTAACCCTAACTAGCCTGTTTAGCCACAGAGTTCCCCTAACTAGCCTGTTTAGCCACAGAGTTCCCCTAACTAGCCTGTTTAGCCACAGAGTTCCCCTAACTAGCCTGTTTAGCCACAGAGTTCCCCTAACTAGTCTGTTTAGCCACAGAGTTCCCCTAACTAGTCTGTTTAGCCACAGAGTTCCCCTAACTGCACTGCGTGCACAATTATTAGGCAAATTGTATTCCTAGGGATTAATTTTATTGTTGAACAAACACAATGCTCTCAGTCAATCCAAAATGTTATTGAACCTCAAACCTGAATGTTTAACAAAGGAAAAGTGAGTTTTGTCTTTCTCAGGGAAATATATAAGCGTGCAGAATTATTAGGCAACTATTAGTGTGCAGAATTATTAGGCAACTAAATTACAAAAATAATTTCTCTCAACTCACTTGTTTATTCTCAATTTTTTAGAGTATGTGTAACAGATAGGTAACACAAAATCGCAATTATATAACATTTTTGGCCTTTCAGTGACCAATATAGCCACCCTTATTTTCCATAACTGCCATGAGCCTTCCATCCATGGAGTCTGGCAGTTTCTTGATCTGTTCACGATAAATTTTCGCTGAAGCAGCAACCACAGCCTCCCAAATGCTGTTCAAAAAGGTGTATTGTCTTCCATCACTGTAAATCTCACGTTTGAGAAGGGCCCACAAGTTCTCAATAGGATTTAAGTCAGGTGAGGAAGGGGGCCAGGTCATTATTCAGGCATCTTTGAGGCTCTTGCTGGCTAGCCAAGCAGTGGAGTACTTGGACGCATGTGATGGAGCATTGTCCTGCATAAAGATCATGGGTTTCTAGAATGCTGAGGACTTCTTCCTGTACCACTGTTTGACGAAAGAATCTTCCAGAAATTGGCAGTAGGTTTGGGAGTTGAGTTTCAGTCCATCTTCAACCCGAAAAGGTCCAACTACCTCATCCTCAATGATAGCAGCCCATACCAGTACCCCTCCTTCACCTTGCTGGCACCTGACTCAAAGTGGTGCCCTGTGTCCATTACTGATCTAGCCACGGGCCCATCCATTTGGTCCATCAAGAGTCACTTTCATTTCATCTGTCCATAAAACCTTTGAAAAATCTGTCTTCAGGTATTTCTTTGCCCAATCTTGACGCTTCAACTTGTGAATCTTATTCAGTGGTGGTCTTGTTTCAGTCTTCTTGACCTTGGCCATGTCTCTGAGCACTTGACACCTTGTACTTCTGAACACTCCAGGTAGGTTGCAGTTCTGGAATACGGTGGTACTGGAGGATAATGGGTTCCTGGTAGTTTGACGTTTAATTCTTCTCAAGTCTTTTGCAGTTAATTTGCACCTTTTCTTCCCCATGCGTTTTTTGCGCCCCAGTTGACTATTCGCAATAAAACGTTTGAATGTCCGGTGGTCACACCTCAATAGTTTAGCTATTTAAAGAGTGTCGCATCCGTCTGAAAGGCATTTTACATTTTTGTTTTTTCAGTGTCAGTTAAATTTATTTTTTGGCCCATTTTACCTGAGGTAATAAGGCTGCCTAATAATTATGCACACCTTGATATAAGGTGTTATTCACTTTCGCCACACCCTCCCTCATTACACAAATACATATCACCTGAAAATGAGTAAATCCAATAAGCATTCAAGTTGATATGGTTTGGAGTTCACAAATGTGAATAGAAACAATGATAAGATCAGAATACTCACTTGCCTAATAATTGTGCATGCAGTGTAGTCTGTTTAGCCACAGAGCTCCCCTAACTAGTCTGTTTAGCCACAGAGTTCCCCTAACTAGTCTGTTTAGCCACAGAGCTCCCCTAACCCTAACTAGTCTGTTTAGCCACAGAGCTCCCCTAACTAGTCTGTTTAGCCACAGAGCTCCCCTAACTAGTCTGTTTAGGCACAGAGTTCCCCTAACTAGTCTGTTTAGCCACAGAGCTCCCCTAACTAGTCTGTTTAGCCACAGAGTACCCCTAACTAGCCTGTTTAGCCACAGAGTTCCCCTAACTAGCCTGTTTAGCCACAGAGTTCCCCTAACTAGCCTGTTTAGCCACAGAGCTCCCCTAACTAGCCTGTTTAGCCACAGAGTTCCCCTAACCCTAACTAGTCTGTTTAGCCACAGAGCTCCCCTAACTAGCCTGTTTAGCCACAGAGTTCCCCTAACTAGCCTGTTTAGCCACAGAGTTCCCCTAACTAGTCTGTTTAGCCACAGAGCTCCCCTAACCCTAAATAGCCTGTTTAGCCACAGAGCCTCAATTGGTAGTTTACGGGGCATCCCAAATGGCACCCTATTCCCTACATAGTGCACTACTTTAGACCAGAGCCCTATGGCACACTATTCCCTATATAGTGCACTACTTAGGCCAGAGCCCTATGGCACCCTATTCCCTATATAGTGCACTACTTTACACCAGAGCCTTATGGCACCCTATTCCCTATATAGTGCTCTACTTTAGACCAGAGCCCTATGGAACCCTATTCCCTATATAGTGCACTACTTTAGACCAGGAACCATTTATAGTGCAGTACTTTTGAACAGGACCCATACTGCCATATGGGACACGACCCATGTTTCAGTGATGTGTTTGTGTTCCAGCTGCCGTCCATCTGGCATCACTCTGCCTCCGTGTGTCTGGGGCGGGACACTAAGGGTCAGAGGGCAGCTTGATGATCTGTCATCACAACACAGCAGAAACCTGGGAGCTCTCTGCTGCCAGAAACAAACCTCTGAGGTCGGCCTCTCCTCCTGTGAGCTCTCTATATAGTGGTATATATAGTGGTGTATATAGTGGTGTGTATATAGCAGTGTATATCTACTGGTGTATATAGTGGTGTTATATAGTGGTGTACAGTCATGGCCAAAAGTTTTGAAAATGACACAAATATTCATTTTCACAAAGTCTGCTGCCTCAATTTGTATGATGGCAATTTGCATATACTCCAGAATGCTATGGAGAGTGATCAGATGAATTGCAATTAATTGCAAAGTCCCTCTTTGCCATGCAAATGAACTGAATCCCCCAAAAACATTTCCACTGCATTTCAGCCCTGCCACAAAAGGACCAGCTGACATCATTTAAGTGATTCTCTCGTTAACACAAGTGTGAGTGTTGACGAGGACAAAGCTGGAGATCACTCTGTCATGCTGATTGAGTTCGAATAACAGACTGGAAGCTTCAAAAGGAGGGTGGTGCTTGGAATCATTGTTCTTCCTCTATCAACCATGGTTTCCTGCAAGGAAACACGTGCCGTCATCATTGCTTTGCACAAAAAGGGCTTCACAGGCAAGGATATTGCTGCCAATAAGATTGCACCTAAATCAACCATTTATCGGATCATCAAGTACTTCAAGGAGAGCGGTCCAATTGTTGGGAAGAAGGCTTCAGGGCGCCCAAGAAAGTCCAGCAAGTGCCAGGACTGTCTCCTAAAGTTTATTCAGCTGCGGGATCGGGGCACCACCAGTACAGAGCTTGCTCAGGAATGGCAGCAGGCAGGTGTGAGTGCATCTGCACGCACAGTGAGGCGAAGAATTTTGGAGGATGGCCTGGTGTCAAGAAGGGCAGCAAAGAAGCCACTTCTCTCCAGGAAAAACATCAGGGTCAGACTGATATTCTGCAAAAGGTACAGGGATTGGACTGCTGAGGACTGGGGTAAAGTCATTTTCTCTGATGGATCCCCTTTACAATTTTTTGGGGCATCCAGAAAAAAAACTTGTCCGGAGAAGACAAGGTGAGCGCTACCATCAGTCCTGTGTCATGCCAACAGTAAAGCATCCTTAGACCATTCATGTGTGGGGTTGCTTCTCAGCCAAGGGAGTGGGCTCACTCACAATTTTGCCTAAGAACACAGCCATGAATAAAGAATGGTACCAACACATCCTCCGAGAGCAACTTCTCCCAACCATCCAGGAACAGTTTGGTGACGAACAATGCCTTTCCCAGCATGATGGAGCATCTTGCCATAAGGCAAAAGTGATAACTAAGTGGTTCGGGGAACAAAATAATCGATATTTTGGGTCCATGGCCAGGAAACTCCCCAGACCTTTATCCCATTGAAACCTTGTGGTCAATCCTCAAGAGGCGGGTGGAAAAACAAAACCCCACAAATTGTGACAAACTCCAAGCATTGATTATGCAAGAATGGGCTGCCATCAGTCAGGATGTGTCCCAGAAGTTAATTGACAGCATGCCAGGGCGAATTGCAGAGGTCTTGAAAAAGATGGATCAACACTGCAAATATTGACTCTTTGCATCAACGTCATGTAATTGTCAATAAAAGCCTTTGACACTTATGAAATGCTTGTAATTATACTTCAGTATTCCATAGTAACATCTGACCAAAATATCTAAAGACACTGAAGCAGCAAACTTTGTGGAAATTAATATTTGTGTCATTCTCAAAACTTTTGGCCACGACTGTATATACTGGTGTATAGCGGTGTGTATAGTGGTGTATTTTGTGGTGTATGTAGGTGTATATAGTGGCGTATATATAGAAATGTATATCTACTGGTGAGTATATAGTGGTGTGTATAGTGGTGTATATAGTGGTGTATATAGTGGTGTGTATAGCGGTGTGTATAGCGGTGTGTATAGCGGTGTGTATAGCGGTGTATATAGTGGTGTATATGGTGGTGTATATGGTGGTGTATATAGCGGTGTATATAGCGGTGTATATAGCGGTGTATATGGCGGTGTATATGGCGGTGTGTATAGCGGTGTGTATAGCGGTGTATATAGTGGTGTATATAGCGGTGTATATAGCGGTGTATATGGTGGTGTATATGGTGGTGTATATAGTGGTGTATATAGTGGTGTATATAGCGGTGTATATAGCGGTGTATATGGCGGTGTATATGGCGGTGTATATGGCGGTGTATATAGCGGTGTATATAGCGGTGTATATAGCGGTGTATATGGCGGTGTATATGGCGGTGTATATGGCGGTGTATATGGCGGTGTATATAGCGGTGTATATGGCGGTGTATATAGCGGTGTATATGGCGGTGTATATGGCGGTGTGTATAGTGGTGTATATAGCGGTGTATATGGCGGTGTATATGGCGGTGTATATGGCGGTGTATATAGTGGTGTATATAGTGGTGTATATAGTGGTGTATATAGCGGTGTATATAGCGGTGTATATGGTGGTGTATATAGTGGTGTATATAGTGGTGTATATAGTGGTGTTTTTTAATTTATACTATTTTCTACATTGTAGAATAATGGTGAAGGCATCAAAACTATGAAATAACACACATGGAATCATGTATTAACCAAAAAATGTTAAACAAATCAAAATATATTTTAGATTTTATATTCTTCAAAGTAGCCACCCTTTGCCTTGATGACAACTCTTGGCATTCTCTCATCCAGCTTCATGAGGAATACTTTTCCAACAGTCTTGAAGGAGTTCCCACATCTGCTGAGAACTTGTTGGCTGCTTTTCCTTCCCTCTGTGGTCCAACTCATCCCACACCATCTCGATTGGGTTGAGGTTGCGTGATTATGGAAGCCAGGTCATCTGATGCAGCACTCCATCGCACTCCTTCTTGGTCAAATAGCCCTTACACAGCCTGGAGGTGTGTTGGGTCATTGTCCTGTTGAAAAACAAATGATAGTCCAACTAAAAGCAAACCAGATGGGATGGTATATCGCTGCAGAATGCTGTGGTAGCCATGCTGGTTAAGTGTGCCCTGAATTCTAAATAAATCAATGACAGTGTCACCAGCAAAGCACCCCCACACCATCACACCTCCTCCATGCTTCACGGTGGGAACAACACATGCAGAGATCATCCGTTCACCTACTATGCGTCTCACAAAGACACAGCGGTTGGAACGAAAAATCTCAAATTTGGACTCATCAGACCAAAGGACAGATTTCCACCGGTCTAATGTCCATTGCTCATGTTTCTTGGCCCAAGCAAGTCTCTTCTTATTATTGATGTCCTTTAGTAGTGGTTTCTTTGCAGCAATTCGACCATGAAGGCTTGATTCACACAGTCTCCTCTGAACAGTTGATGTTGAGATGTGTCTGTGAAGCATTTATTTGGGCTGCAATTTCTGAGGCTGGTAACTCTAATGAACTTATCCTCTGCAGCAGAGGTAACTCTGGGTCTTCCTTTCCTGTGGCGGTCCTCATGAGAGACAGCTTAATCATAGCGCTTGATGGTTTTTGTGACTGCACTTTAATAAGAAACTTTCAAAGTTCTTGTCATTTTCTGGATTGACTTATCATAACGCCATATGGGCCCTGCTCAAAAGTAGCGCACTATATAGGGAATAGGGTGCCATATGGGCCCTGCTCAAAAGTAGTGCACTATATAGGGAATAGGGTGCCATATGGGCCCTGCTCAAAAGTAGTGCACTATATGGGGAATAGGGTGCCATAGGGCTCTGGTCTAAAGTAGTGCACTATATAGGGAGCCATTTGGGGTGCATTCTCTCACTCTAAATCTATCTCAAGTGTTTTTCTAGATATAGGATGCCCAGTGGTCCTAGAAATACAATCTGCTGTTTAGGTTACCTCTGTTTCCTTTCCTCTTCCCAGCTCCTCTGATTCCTTTCTCCAGAGAGAGAGAGAGAGAGAGAAAGAGACAGCCAAGCCCTGCAATGCAATGTAATGCCAAGAGCTGAGCAAAGAAAAGAGTCCCCTCATCCAGCTGGTCTTGGGTCTGAGTTCACAAACCTGTTCTACTAGCACACTGAAGCCTCAGGACCAGAACATCCAATCAATCAGATCAAAACAAATTACAACACAGTCAAAACAAAACTACATTACTTATTGGGAAAAACAAGCACAAAGCAAAACGCAGTGCTATCTGGCCCTAAATCGACAGTACACCGTGGCTAACTATTTGACCATGGTTACTGATCAAAACCTATGAAAAACCTTGACAAAGTACAGGCTCTAACAATTAGTGTCATTTCCCCAAATTTGAAACCCTTATTCAAGGTTTCAAAGACCTTTCTGATGAGGTTAGGCTACCCGTCCTGTTGGGGGAGGACGCAGAGAGCTGTGGGTTGGCAGCACACTACATTGCTGCCTGCCATAAGTTGAGGGACAGAGTCTGACAGACCAATCAACCTGCACATGTCCTCTACTGTATGATTATTGTTATTGTTCAATGTATGGTTATTTTGACCCTTGGTTATTGTTGTTACTGTTGTCCCATTGACAATTTTGATTCTTATTCTTTTCATATTGTAAATATCCAAAGTATGCATTGGCAAAATGTACATTGTTATGTCATGCAAATAAAGCAAATTGAATTGAATTGAGAGAGAAGACCAGAGGGAGATAGAGAGAGAAGACCAGAGAGAGAGAGAAGACCAGAGAGAGAGAGAAGACCAGAGAGAGAGAGAAGACCAGAGAGAGAGAGAAGACCAGAGAGAGAGAGAGTAGACCAGAGAGAGAGAGAGTAGACCAGAGAGAGAGAGTAGACCAGAGAGAGAGAGTAGACCAGAGAGAGAGAGTAGACCGAGAGAGAGAGAGTAGACCAGAGAGAGAGAGTAGACCAGAGAGAGAGAGAGAGAGCAGACCAGAGAGAGTGAGAGAGAGTAGACCAGAGAGAGAGAGTAGAGAGAGAGAGTGGACCAGAGAGAGAGAGTAGACCAGAGAGAGAGAGTAGACCGGAGAGAGAGAGTAGACCAGAGAGACAGAGAGTAGACCAGAGAGAGAGAGAGTAGACCAGAGAGAGAGAAGACCAGAGAGAGAGAGTAGACCAGAGAGAGAGAGTAGACCAAAGAGAGAGAGAGAGAGTAGACCAGAGAGAGAGAGAGAGTAGACCAGAGAGAGAGAGTAGACCAGAGAGAGAGAGTAGACCAGAGAGAGAGAGAGAGTAGACCAGAGAGAGAGAGTAGACCATAGAGAGAGAAAGTAGACCAGAGAGAGAGTAGACCAGAGAGAGAGAGTAGACCAGAGAGAGAGAGAGAGTAGACCAGAGAGAGAGAGAGTAGACCAGAGAGAGAGAGTAGACCAGAGAGAGAGAAAGTAGACCAGAGAGAGAGAGTAGACCAGAGAGAGAGAGAAGACCAGAGAGAGAGAGAGTAGACCAGAGAGAGAGAGAGAGTAGACCAGAGAGAGAGAGTAGACCAGAGAGAGAGAGAGAGTAGACCAGGGAGAGAGAGAGAGTAGACCAGAGAGAGAGAGTAGACCAGAGAGAGATAGAGAGTAGACCAGAGAGAGAGAGTAGACCATAGAGAGAGAAAGTAGACCAGAGAGAGAGTAGACCAGAGAGAGAGAGTAGACCAGAGAGAGAGAGAGAGAGTAGACCAGAGAGAGAGAGTAGACCAGAGAGAGAGAGAGTAGACCAGAGAGAGAGAGAGAGAGAGTAGACCAGAGAGAGAGAGAGTAGACCAGAGAGAGAGAGTAGACCAGAGAGAGAGTACACCAGAGAGAGAGAGAGTAGACCAGAGAGAGAGAGAGTAGACCATAGAGAGAGAAAGTAGACCAGAGAGAGAGAGTAGACCAGAGAGAGAGAGTAGACCAGAGAGAGAGAGAGAGTAGACCAGAGAGAGAGAGTAGACCAGAGAGAGAGAGTAGACCAGAGAGAGAGAAAGTAGACCAGAGAGAGAGAGTAGACCAGAGAGAGAGAGTAGACCAGAGAGAGAGAGAGTAGACCAGAGAGAGAGAGAGAGAGAGTAGACCAGAGAGAGAGAGAGTAGACCAGAGAGAGAGAGTAGACCAGAGAGAGAGTACACCAGAGAGAGAGAGAGTAGACGAGAGAGAGAGAGAGTAGACCAGAGAGAGAGAGAGTAGACCAGAGAGAGAGAGTAGACCAGAGAGAGAGAGAGTAGACCAGAGAGAGAGAGTAGACCAGAGAGAGAGAGTAGACCAGAGAGAGAGAGTAGACCAGAGAGAGAGAGTAGACCAGAGAGTGAGAGAGTAGACCAGAGAGAGAGAGAGTAGACCAGAGAGAGAGAGTAGACCAGAGAGAGAGAGTAGACCAGAGAGAGAGAGAGAGAGAGAGTAGACCAGAGAGAGAGAGAGAGTAGACCAGAGAGAGAGAGTAGACCAGAGAGAGAGAGAGAGTAGACCAGAGAGAGAGTAGACCAGAGAGAGAGAGAGAGTAGACCAGAGAGAGAGAGTAGACCAGAGAGAGAGAGTAGACCATAGAGAGAGAAAGTAGACCAGAGAGAGTAGACCAGAGAGAGAGAGTAGACCAGAGAGAGAGAGTAGACCAGAGAGAGAGAGAGAGTAGACCAGAGAGAGAGAGTAGACCAGAGAGAGAGAGTAGACCAGAGAGAGAGAGTAGACCAGAGAGAGAGAGTAGACCAGAGAGAGAGAGAGAGTAGACCAGAGAGAGAGAGAGAGTAGACCAGAGAGAGAGAGAGAAGACCAGAGAGAGAGAGTAGACCAGAGAGAGAGAGAGTAGACCAGAGAGAGAGAGTAGACCAGAGAGAGAGAGTAGACCAGAGAGAGAGTAGACCAGAGAGAGAGAGAGTAGACCAGAGAGAGAGAGAGTAGACCAGAGAGAGAGAGTAGACCAGAGAGAGAGAGTAGACCAGAGAGAGAGAGAGTAGACCAGAGAGAGAGAGAGTAGACCAGAGAGAGAGAGTAGACCAGAGAGAGAGAGAGAGAGTAGACCAGAGAGAGAGAGAGAGTAGACCAGAGAGAGAGAGAGTAGACCAGAGAGAGAGAGAGAGAGTAGACCAGAGAGAGAGAGAGTAGACCAGAGAGAGAGAGAGTACACCAGAGAGAGAGAGTAGACCAGAGAGAGAGAGTAGACCAGAGAGAGAGAGAGAGTAGACCAGAGAGAGAGAGAGTAGACCAGAGAGAGAGAGTAGACCAGAGAGAGAGAGAGAGAGTAGACCAGAGAGAGAGAGAGAGTAGACCAGAGAGAGAGGGAGTAGACCAGAGAGAGAAAGAGAGAGTAGACCAGAGAGAGAGAGTAGACCAGAGAGAGAGAGTAGACCAGAGAGAGAGAGTAGACCAGAGAGAGAGAGAGTAGACCAGAGAGAGAGAGTAGACCAGAGAGAGAGAGAGTAGACCAGAGAGAGAGAGAGAGTAGACCAGAGAGAGAGAGAGTAGACCAGAGAGAGAGAAAGTAGACCAGAGAGAGAGAGTAGACCAGAGAGAGAGAGTAGACCAGAGAGAGAGAGTACACCAGAGAGAGAGAGTACACCAGAGAGAGAGAGTAGACCAGAGAGAGAGAGTAGACCAGAGAGAGAGAGTAGACCAGAGAGAGAGAGTAGACCAGAGAGAGAGAGTAGACCAGAGAGAGAGAGAGTAGACCAGAGAGAGAGAGTAGACCAGAGAGAGAGAGAGAGAGTAGACCAGAGAGAGAGAGTAGACCAGAGAGAGAGGGAGTAGACCAGAGAGAGAAAGAGAGAGTAGACCAGAGAGAGAGAGTAGACCAGAGAGAGAGAGTAGACCAGAGAGAGAGAGTAGACCAGAGAGAGAGAGAGTAGACCAGAGAGAGAGAGAGTAGACCAGAGAGAGAGAGTAGACCAGAGAGAGAGAGTAGACCACAGAGAGAGAGAGTAGACCAGAGAGAGAGAGAGTAGACCAGAGAGAGAGAAAGTAGACCAGAGAGAGAGAGTAGACCAGAGAGAGAGAGTAGACCAGAGAGAGAGAGTACACCAGAGAGAGAGAGTAGACCAGAGAGAGAGAGTAGACCAGAGAGAGAGAGAGTAGACCAGAGAGAGAGAGTAGACCAGAGAGAGAGAGTAGACCAGAGAGAGAGAGAGTAGACCAGAGAGAGAGAGTAGACCAGAGAGAGAGAGAGTAGACCAGAGAGAGAGAGTCAGAGCCCTCTGCTCTGTTAATTGCTACCATGTGCTGGTACCTGAGGTCGTGAGGTCGTGAGGTCCTGAGGTCGTGAGGTTCTGAGGACACTGACTGACTGTTGCAGCATCATCTCAGGAGGCTCTGGGTGATATGCTGCAGGGATACTGACCTCAAACAGTAACATGAACCACACGCTGGCATACAGCATTATTAGCCGAACCTCATTACTGAACCTGGCAGACACAGTATAACCCTGGTCCCTGCTATTGAGCCAGGCAGACACAGTATAACCCTGGTCCCTGCTATTGAGTCAGGCAGACACAGAATAACCCTGGTCCCTGCTATTGAGCCAGAGAGACACAGTAATACCCTGGTGCCTGCTATTGAGTCAGGCAGACACAGTATAACCCTGGTCCCTGCTATTGAGCCAGAGAGACACTGTAATACCCTGGTCCTGCTATTGAGTCAGGCAGACACAGAATACCCCTGGTCCCTGCTATTGAGCCAGGGAGACACAGTATAAGCCTGGTCCTGCTATTGAGCCAGAGAGACACAGTAATACCCTGGTCCCTGCTATTGAGTCAGGCAGACACAGAATAACCCTGGTCCCTGCTACTGAGCCAGAGAGACACAGTATACCCCTGGTCCCTGCTATTGAGCCAGGGAGACACAGAATAACCCTGGTGCCTGCTATTGAGCCAGGGAGACACAGAATAAACCTGGTCCCTGTTATTGAGCCAGAGAGACACAGAATAACCCTGGTCCCTATTATTGAGCCAGGCAGACACAGTAATATCCTGCTATTGAGCCAGAGAGACACAGTATACCCCTGGTCCCTGCTATTGAGCCAGGAAGACACAGTAATACCCTGGTCCCTGCTATTGAGCCAGGCAGACACAGTATACCCCTGGTCCCTGCTATTGAGCCAGGAAGACACAGTAATACCCTGGTCCCTGCTATTGAGCCAGGCAGACACAGTATACCCCTGGTCCCTGCTATTGAGCCAGAGAGACACAGAATAACCCTGGTCCCTGCTATTGAGCCAGGCAGACACAGAATAACCCTGGTCCCTGCTATTGAGCCAGAGAGACACAGTATAACCCTGGTCCCTGCTATTGAGCCAGGGAGACACAGTATAACCCTGGTCCCTGCTATTGAGCCAGGCAGACACAGAATAACCCTGGTCCCTGCTATTGAGCCAGAGAGACACAGTATACCCCTGGTCCCTGCTATTGAGCCAGAGCGACACAGTATAACCCTGGTCCCTGCTATTGAGCCAGGCAGACACAGAATAACCCTGGTCCCTGCTATTGAGCCAGAGAGACACAGTATACCCCTGGTCCCTGCTATTGAGCCAGAGAGACACAGTATAACCCTGGTCCCTGCTATTGAGCCAGGCAGACACAGAATAACCCTGGTCCCTGCTATTGAGCCAGAGAGACACAGTATACCCCTGGTCCCTGCTATTGAGCCAGAGAGACACAGTATAACCCAGGTCCCTGCTATTGAGCCAGAGCAGACACAGTATAACCCTGGTCCCTGCTATTGAGCCAGAGCAGACACAGTATAACCCTGGTCCCTGCTATTGAGCCAGAGAGACACAGAATAACCCTGGTCCCTGCTACTGAGCCAGAGAGACACAGTATACCCCTGGTCCCTGCTATTGAGCCAGAGAGACACAGTATAACCCTGGTCCCTGCTATTGAGCCAGAGAGACACAGTATAACCCTGGTCCCTGCTATTGAGCCAGAGAGACACAGAATAACCCTGGTCCCTGCTACTGAGCCAGAGAGACACAGTATAACCCTGGTCCCTGCTATTGAGCCAGAGAGACACAGTATAACCCTGGTCCCTGCTATTGAGCCAGGCAGACACAGAATAACCCTGGTCCCTGCTATTGAGCCAGAGAGACACAGTATAACCCTGGTCCCTGCTATTGAGCCAGGGAGACACAGAATAACCCTGGTCCCTGCTATTGAGCCAGAGAGACACAGAATAACCCTGGTCCCTGCTATTGAGCCAGGCAGACACAGAATAACCCTGGTCCCTGCTATTGAGCCAGGGAGACACAGTAATACCCTGGTCCCTGCTATTGAGCCAGAGAGACACAGAATAACCCTGGTCCCTGCTATTGAGCCAGAGAGACACAGAATAACCCTGGTCCCTGCTATTGAGCCAGGCAGACACAGTATAACCCTGGTCCCTGCTATTGAGCCAGGCAGACACAGAATAACCCTGGTCCCTGCTATTGAGCCAGGCAGACACAGAATAACCCTGGTCCCTGCTATTGAGCCAGAGAGACACAGAATAACCCTGGTCCCTGCTACTGAGCCAGAGAGACACAGTATAACCCAGGTCCCTGCTATTGAGCCAGGCAGACACAGTAATACCCTGGTCCCTGCTATTGAGCCAGGCAGACACAGAATAACCCTGGTCCCGGGTACTGAGCCAGAGAGACACAGAATAACCCTGGTCCCGGGTACTGAGCCAGAGAGACACAGTAATACCCTGGTCCCTGCTATTGAGCCAGAGAGATATAGTATAACTCTGGTCCCTGCTATTGAGCCAGAGAGATACAGTATAACTCTGGTCCCTGCTATTGAGCCAGAGAGATATAGTATAACCCTGGTCCCTGCTATTGAGCCAAAGAGACACAGTTTAACTCTGGTCCCTGCTATTGAGCCAGAGAGACACAGTATATCCCTGGTCCCTGCTATTGAGCCAGAGAGACACAGAATAACCCTGGTCCCTGCTATTGAGCCAGGCAGACACAGAATAACCCTGGTCCCTGCTATTGAGCCAGGGAGACACAGAATAACCCTTGTCCCTGCTACTGAGCCAGAAAGACACAGAATAACCCTGGTCCCTGCTACTGAGCAAGAGAGACACAGAATAACCCTGGTCCCTGCTATTGAGCCAGGCAGACACAGTAATACCCTGGTCCCTGCTATTGAGCCAGGCAGACACAGAATAACCCTGGTCCCGGGTACTGAGCCAGAGAGACACAGAATAACCCTGGTCCCGGGTACTGAGCCAGAGAGACACAGTAATACCCTGGTCCCTGCTATTGAGCCAGAGAGATATAGTATAACTCTGGTCCCTGCTATTGAGCCAGAGAGATACAGTATAACTCTGGTCCCTGCTATTGAGCCAGAGAGACACAGTAATACCCTGGTCCCTGCTATTGAGCCAGGCAGACACAGTATAACCCTGGTCCCTGCTATTGAGCCAGGCAGACACAGAATAACCCTGGTCCCTGCTACTGAGCCAGAGAGACACAGAATAACCCTGGTCCCTGCTACTGAGCCAGGCAGACACAGAATAACCCTGGTCCCTGCTATTGAGCCAGGCAGACACAGAATAACCCTGGTCCCTGCTATTGAGCCAGAGAGACACAGAATAACCCTGGTCCCTGCTATTGAGCCAGGCAGACACAGAATAACCCTGGTCCCTGCTACTGAGCCAGAGAGACACAGTATAACCCTGGTCCCTGCTATTGAGCCAGAGAGACACAGTATAACCCTGGTCCCTGCTATTGAGCCAGGCAGACACAGAATAACCCTGGTCCCTGCTACTGAGCCAGAGAGACACAGTATAACCCTGGTCCCTGCTACTGAGCCAGAGAGACACAGAATAACCCTGGTCCCTGCTATTGAGCCAGAGAGACACAGTATAACCCTGGTCCCTGCTATTGAGCCAGGCAGACACAGAATAACCCTGGTCCCTGCTACTGAGCCAGAGAGACACAGAATAACCCTGGTCCCGGGTACTGAGCCAGAGAGACACAGAATAACCCTGGTCCCGGGTACTGAGCCAGAGAGACACAGTAATACCCTGGTCCCTTCTATTGAGCCAGAGAGATATAGTATAACTCTGGTCCCTGCTATTGAGCCAGAGAGATACAGTATAACTCTGGTCCCTGCTATTGAGCCAGAGAGACACAGTTTAACTCTGGTCCCTGCTATTGAGCCAGAGAGACACAGAATAACCCTGGTCCCTGCTATTGATCCAGAGAGACACAGAATAACCCTGGTCCCTGCTACTGAGCCAGAGAGACACAGAATAACCCTGGTCCCTGCTATTGAGCCAGAGAGACACAGTATAACCCTGGTCCCTGCTATTGAGCCAGGCAGACACAGTATAACCCTGGTCCCTGCTATTGAGCCAGGCAGACACAGAATAACCCTGGTCCCTGCTATTGAGCCAGAGAGACACAGAATAACCCTGGTCCCTGCTATTGAGCCAGGCCGACACAGAATAACCCTGGTCCCTGCTATTGAGCTATGGAGACACAGAATAACCCTGGTCCCTGCTACTGAGCCAGAGAGACACAGAATAACCCTGGTCCCTGCTACTGAGCCAGGCAGACACAGTAATACCCTGGTCCCTGCTATTGAGCCAGGCAGACACAGAATAACCCTGGTCCCGGGTACTGAGCCAGAGAGACACAGAATAACCCTGGTCCCGGGTACTGAGCCAGAGAGACGCAGTAATACCCTGGTCCCTGCTATTGAGCCAGAGAGATATAGTATAACTCTGGTCCCTGCTATTGAGCCAGAGAGATACAGTATAACTCTGGTCCCTGCTATTGAGCCAGAGAGACACAGTAATACCCTGGTCCCTGCTATTGAGCCAGGCAGACACAGTATAACCCTGGTCCCTGCTATTGAGCCAGGCAGACACAGAATAACCCTGGTCCCTGCTACTGAGCCAGAGAGACACAGAATAACCCTGGTCCCTGCAACTGAGCCAGGCAGACACAGAATAACCCTGGTCCCTGCTATTGAGCCAGGCAGACACAGAATAACCCTGGTCCCTGCTACTGAGCCAGAGAGACACAGAATAACTCTGGTCCCTGCTACTGAGCCAGGCAGACACAGAATAACCCTGGTCCCTGCTATTGAGCCAGGCAGACACAGAATAACCCTGGTCCCTGCTATTGAGCCAGAGAGACACAGAATAACCCTGGTCCCTGCTATTGAGCCAGGCAGACACAGTAATACCCTGGTCCCTGCTATTGAGCCAGAGAGACACAGTAATACCCTGGTCCCGGGTACTGAGCAAACCGAACAGTCAGTAGGTTTGAGGTGCAGCAGTTGAATAGCTTTGTTTTGTCCTGGCATTGTATTGACCTGTCAGAGGTACAGCTAGAACACAGATAGTTATATTGGCTATGTCTGAAGCAGCCAGTCTATAACCATATCTCAGTAACCTGGCCTCTTCTATCTAATCCACTGGGTTTAACGCATTTACAGGGACTTCTACCATATTATATAGCTCATTGTAAGAGTTGTTTTAAGCATTTGTAACAGCTCTTATGATAGCCTTTGTAATGTTATATGATACTGTATATGTCAATG
Source organism: Salmo salar (assembly GCF_965601325.2). Taxonomy (NCBI): domain Eukaryota; kingdom Metazoa; phylum Chordata; class Actinopteri; order Salmoniformes; family Salmonidae; genus Salmo; species Salmo salar. The sequence goes on from NC_138319.1 coordinate 40,048,218, forward strand.
GTATGTATTATTGGTAAATGTGTGTGTGGTGATACTGTATTGAAGGAAGCACTATCGGTCAACACTGGTGTGGTGATACTGTATTGAAGGTGATACTGTATTGAAGGACGCACTATCTGTCAACACTGGTGTGGTGATACTGTATTGAAGGAAGCACAATCGGTCAACACTGGTGTGGTGATACTGTATTGAAGGAAGCACAAACGGTCAACACTGGTGTGGTGATACTGTATTGAAGGAAGCACTATCGGTCAACACTGGTGTGGTGATACTGTATTGAAGGTGATACTGTATTGAAGGAAGTACTATCTGTCAACACTGGTGTGGTGATACTGTATTGAAGGTGATACTGTATTGAAGGAAGCACTATCAGTCAACACTGGTGTGGTGATACTGTATTGAAGGAAGCACTATCGGTCAACACTGGTGTGGTGATACTGTATTGAAGGAAGCACTGAACAACGCTGCTAGCCAGGTTGGGTGCAGGGTTGAATAGTGGAAATGTGTGTGTGATGCTTCATGGTTAATAGCCTGGTTGTGGCTTCTATCTCTGTCTGCCCTGGTAAATACCGAAGGTATGCTGTCTTGAAGGTAATACGATCCAGTCAATAACACTGCTCCTTGGACTGGGCGTAGAGACGAGTAGTGGAAGTGAGAATGATAAGAAAAAGGCTGGGAAAAAAACATCTCTGCTCCCTGTCATGGTCGTCACAGTAACTTGGCTTTGGCTCTCTCTTCTCTCTGCAGTGACGCCGTAGCGATGATCAGTCTAATGAAATGAAACGCCATACGACCTGGCAAGCCGATTCACACAGGGTCAGAATACTAGCAGGATGTGATGTAATGTTTTTCACTTTTCTCTTCTAAAAAATAAAATAAAATAAATAAAAAACGACTGTAAAAAAATCCCCTTTGAGCACGTCTTTGTTTTTACCCACGTCCCAAATCACACCCTATTCCCTAACTTGCACCCTATTCCCTATATAGTGCACTACTTTTGAGCAGAGCCCTAAGGGTCCTGGTTAAATGTAGTGCACCATAAAGGGAATAGGGTGTCATTTGGGACGCAAACCTTGGTGTGACTGTAGGCATTGGCAGGGCTTACTGACTGTCTTTATGGATGCAACGTGACACATGACAGACTGTGCGTGCTGACCTGAAATTAATTTAGGGTTTTCAGACCGTTATTGGATAACGAAACAATGATGTGTACGGCTGTATTGTTTTTAATGTCGTTTGGATGAGGGGATTAGCTGTGAGGACGTGGCCAAGAGTAAGACGAAGTAGGGAACTGACTAGACTGTAGAGAGGAGAGTCATAACACCAGCTAGATGAGACACACCGTGTGGAGGCTATATACAGGGTATTACGGTACAGAGTCAATGATGAGACTATATACAGGGTATTACGGTACAGAGTCAATGTGGAGGCTATATACAGGGGGTACCGGTACAGAGTCAATGTGGAGGCTATATACAGGGTGTTACGGTACAGAGTCAATGTGGAGGCTATATACAGGGTATTACGGTACAGAGTCAATGTGGAGGCTATATACAGGGTGTTACGGTACAGAGTCAATGTGGAGGCTATATACAGGGTATTACGGTACAGAGTCAATGTGGAGGCTATATACAGGGTGTTACGGTACAGAGTCAATGTGGAGGCTATATACAGGGTATTACGGTACAGAGTCAATGTGGAGGCTATATACAGGGTATTACGGTACAGAGTCAATGTGGAGGCTATATACAGGGTATTACGGTACAGAGTCAATGTGGAGGCTATATACAGGGTATTACGGTACAGAGTCAATGTGGAGGCTATATACAGGGTATTACGGTACAGAGTCAATGTGGAGGCTATATACAGGGTATTACGGTACAGAGTCAATGTGGAGGCTATATACAGGGTATTACGGTACAGAGTCAATGATGAGACTATATACAGGGTGTTACGGTACAGAGTCAATGTGGAGGCTATATACAGGGGGTACCAGTACAGAGTCAATGTGGAGGCTATATACAGGGGGTACCGGTACAGAGTCAATGTGGAGGCCATATACAGGGTGTTACGGTACAGAGTCAATGTGGAGGCTATATACAGGGGGTACCGGTACAGAGTCAATGTGGAGGCTATATACAGGGTGTTACGGTACAGAGTCAATGTGGAGGCTATATACAGGGTATTACGGTACAGAGTCAATGTGGAGGCTATATACAGGGGGTACCGGTACAGAGTCAATGTGGAGGCTATATACAGGGTGTTACGGTACAGAGTCAATGTTGAGGCTATATACAGGGTATTACGGTACAGAGTCAATGTTGAGGCTATATACAGGGTGTTACGGTAAAGAGTCAATGTGGAGGCTATATACAGGGTATTACGGTACGGAGTGAATGTGGAGGCTATATACAGGGTGTTACGGTACAGAGTCAATGTGGAGGCTATATACAGGGTGTTATGGTACAGAGTCAATGTGGAGGCTATATACAGGGGGTACCGGTACAGAGTCAATGTGGAGGCTATATACAGGGGGTACCGGTACAGAGTCAATGTGGAGGCTATATACAGGGGGTACCGGTACAGAGTCAATGTGGAGGCTATATACAGGGTGTTACGGTACACAGTCAATGTGGAGGCTATATACAGGGGGTACCGATACAGAGTCAATGTGGAGGCTATAGACAGGGGGTACTGGTACAGAGTCAATGTGGAGGCTATATACAGGGTGTTACGGTACAGAGTCAATGTGGAGGCTATATACAGGGGGTACCGGTACAGAGTCAATGTGGAGGCTATATACAGGGTGTTACGGTACAGAGTCAATGTGGAGGCTATATACAGGGTATTACGGTACAGAGTCAATGTGGAGGCTATATACAGGGTGTTACGGTACAGAGTCAATGTGGAGGCTATATACAGGGTGTTACGGTACAGAGTCAATGTGGAGGCTATATATAGGGTATTACGGTACAGAGTGAATGTGGAGGCTATATACAGGGTGTTACGGTACAGAGTCAATGTGGAGGCTATATACAGGGTGTTACGGTACAGAGTCAATGTGGAGGCTATATACAGGGGGTACCGGTACAGAGTCAATGTGGAGGCTATATACAGGGGGTACTGGTACAGAGTCAATGTGGAGGCTATATACAGGGTATTACGGTACAGAGTCAATGTGGAGGCTATATACAGGGTGTTACGGTACAGAGTCAATGTGGAGGCTATATACAGGGGGTACCGGTACAGAGTCAATGTGGAGGCTATATACAGGGGGTACTGGTACAGATTCAATGTGGAGGCTATATACAGGGTGTTACGGTACAGAGTCGATGTGGAGGCTATATACAGGGGGTACCAGTACAGAGTCAATGTGGAGGCTATATACAGGGTATTACGGTACAGAGTCAATGTGGAGGCTATATACAGGGTGTTACGGTACAGAGTCAATGTGGAGGCTATATACAGGGTATTACGGTACAGAGTCAATGTGGAGGCTATATACAGGGTGTTACGGTACAGAGTCAATGTGGCGGCTATATACAGGGTCTAACCGTACAGAGTCAACGTGGAGGCTATATACAGGGTGTTACGGTACAGAGTCAATGTGGAGGCTATATACAGGGTATTACGGTACAGAGTGAATGTGGAGGATATATACAGGGTGTTACGGTACAGAGTCAATGTGGAGGCTATATACAGGGTGTTACGGTACAGAGTCAATGTGAAGGCTATATACAGGGGGTACCGGTACAGAGTCAATGTGGAGGCTATATACAGGGGGTACCGGTACAGAGTCAAAGTGGAGACTATATACTGGGTATTACGGTACAGAGTCAATGTGGAGGCTATATACAGGGTGTTATGGAACAGAGTCAATGTGGAGGCTATATACAGGGGGTACCGGTACAGAGTCAATGTGGAGGCTATATACAGGGGGTACCGGTACAGAGTCAATGTGGAGGCTATATACAGGGGATACCGATACAGAGTCAATGTGGAGGCTATATACAGGGGGTATCGGTACAGAGTCAATGTGGAGGCTATATACAGGGTATTACGGTACAGAGTCAATGTGGAGGCTATATACAGGGGGTACCGGTACAGAGTCAATGTGGAGGCTATATACAGGGGGTACTGGTACAGAGTCAATGTGGAGGCTATATACAGGGTGTTACGGTACAGAGTCAATGTGGATGCTATATACAGGGGGTACTGGTACAGAGTCAACGTGGAGGCTATATACAGGGTTTTACGGTACAGAGTCAATGTGGAGGCTATATACAGGGTGTTACGGTACAGAGTCAATGTGGAGGCTATATACAGGGGGTACCGGTACAGAGTCAATGTGGAGGCTATATACAGGGGGTACTGGTACAGAGTCAATGTGGAGGCTATATACAGGGTGTTATGGTACAGAGTCGATGTGGAGGCTATATACAGGGGGTACCGGTACAGAGTCAATGTGGAGGCTATATACAGGGTATTACGGTACAGAGTCAATGTGGAGACTATATACAGGGTGTTACGGTACAGAGTCAATGTGGAGGCTATATACAGGGTATTACGGTACAGAGTCAATGTGGAGGCTATATACAGGGTGTTACGGTACAGAGTCAATGTGGCGGCTATATACAGGGTGTTACCGTACAGAGTCAATGTGGAGGCTATATACAGGGTGTTACGGTACAGAGTCAATGTGGAGGCTATATACAGGGTATTACGGTACAGAGTCAATGTGGAGGCTATATACAGGGTGTTACGGTACAGAGTCAATGTGGAGGCTATATACAGGGTGTTACGGTACAGAGTCAATGTGGAGGCTATATACAGGGTGTTACGGTACAGAGTCAATGTGGAGGCTATATACAGGGTGTTACTGTACAGAGTCAATGTGGAGGCTATATACAGGGTGTTACGGTACAGAGTCAATGTGGAGGCTATATACAGGGGGTACCGGTACAGAGTCAATGTGGAGGCTATATACAGGGGGTACCGGTACAGAGTCAAAGTGGAGACTATATACAGGGTATTACGGTACAGAGTCAATGTGGAGGCTATATACAGGGTGTTATGGAACAGAGTCAATGTGGAGGCTATATACAGGGGGTACCGGTACAGAGTCAATGTGGAGGCTATATACAGGGGATACCGATACAGAGTCAATGTGGAGGCTATATACAGGGGGTATCGGTACAGAGTCAATGTGGAGGCTATATACAGGGTATTACGGTACAGAGTCAATGTGGAGGCTATATACAGGGGGTACCGGTACAGAGTCAATGTGGAGGCTATATACAGGGGGTACTGGTACAGAGTCAATGTGGAGGCTATATACAGGGTGTTACGGTACAGAGTCAATGTGGATGCTATATACAGGGGGTACTGGTACAGAGTCAACGTGGAGGCTATATACAGGGTTTTACGGTACAGAGTCAATGTGGAGGCTATATACAGGGTGTTACGGTACAGAGTCAATGTGGAGGCTATATACAGGGGGTACCGGTACAGAGTCGATGTGGAGGCTATATACAGGGGGTACCGGTACAGAGTCAATGTGGAGGCTATATACAGGGTATTACGGTACAGAGTCAATGTGGAGGCTATATACAGGGTGTTACGGTACAGAGTCAATGTGGAGGCTATATACAGGGTATTACGGTACAGAGTCAATGTGGAGGCTATATACAGGGTATTACGGTACGGAGTGAATGTGGAGGCTATATACAGGGTATTACGGTACAGAGTCGATGTGGAGGCTATATACAGGGGGTACCGGTACAGAGTCAATGTGGAGGCTATATACAGGGTGTTACGGTACAGAGTCAATGTGGAGGCTATATACAGGGGGTACTGGTACAGAGTCAATGTGGAGGCTACATACAGGGTGTTACTGTACTGAGTCAATGTGGAGGCTATATACAGGGTGTTACGGTACAGAGTCAATGTGGAGGCTATATACAGGGGGTACCGGTACAGAGTCAATGTGGAGGCTATATACAGGGGGTACCGGTACAGAGTCAATGTGGAGGCTATATACAGGGTATTACGGTACAGAGTCAATGTGGAGGCTATATACAGGGTATTACGGTACAGAGTCAATGCGGAGGCTATATACAGGGTATTACGGTACAGAGTCAATGTGGAGGCTATATACAGGGTATTACGGTACAGAGTCAATGTGCGGGGGCACCGGTTAGTTGAGGTAATATGTGACCCGATTCAGGAAAGTAGGCGTATGTTGCAAGTCACGACTACACAGAAGAGCAGTTTGAACATAAAACATTTTTTTTCTCAAAATGCGTTTTTTTTAGGCTGAAATGCCTTCTTGAACATGTTAGCTTTCATGTGCCTTAATATCAAACTTGTACACCGTCTGTAAATAGGAATACAATTGTTAAATTACGAGCCTTGTTGGTTGAGCCACATAAGACAGCAACCTTCTCACTAGCCATAATTGGCTGAGATAATGAGTGAGCTGGACATACCGAGAGATTAATTCAGATTGTTCTGCCATATCGAAGGCTTTTGTATATTTGAGCTGGTCAGTCTGTTTTGGGTAATCCTGTTGAACGTGGCTTTAAATTTTTTTTTTTAACTCCATAAGTGTTGCTCTCCACTTTCTGGAGGATTAAGTTTTTAAATCAGTGGGATTAGAGTCTGATAGCTAAAGAGAAAACACCGGTCTCCGGATTATATCTTCAAACTAAGGGCATTTGTGGTGTGGATTCGTGACAGGGAGACGAGTCCATCATACATGATGATGTATTCCGGTAAGATAGTCTAGCGTTAGCTAGCTGGCTACATTTTCAGATATTACACATTTCTAATTTTGACAGAAAGTGGTTTCATTTCAAGCTAAAGTGTATTGTTTGCTAGCGTTAACTGTCTGGCCCCCTAGCTAACGTTATGTGACTGGCTCGTTAGCTAACGTTACGTGATGTGTGTGATCTTACATGTTGTTTACCTAGCTAGGTTCATTGTTTACTTAGCTAGCTAGCTACATGTCTCAAGCTAAAGTGTACAACATCCGTTGAGTATGGCCATTGTCAGTAAACGTTGGCAAATAAGCATAAGGAAAGTGTTTCCAGCGGAGCTGGTAAGAGTGTTTTCATGTTATCCAGAGGTAAACAAATCATCGGCCAGAGGCTCAAGTGTGCGCTCCGAGAGCGAAACGAGATGGGTGGGGCTAAAGCTTAAGAGGGTGTGAACGATGCTGAATGGGTGGAGACAAAGAAGAGCTCTCTCATCGAAACACTGAAATGACATTTTCTCCAAAGTGAGTTTACAAGTTGATCAACTTTCAAAGTAGAATTACTTCCCTATTGTTCCTCAAATGCAGTGTATGATATACCATTTTGTAGCTCTGAGTCTCTACATTTATACAAATGTAAAAATCAGAAATTCAAGTGCTGCTACATAACACAGAATCGTCCTAGACTTGGCGCTCCAGTACCGCTTGGCATGCGGTAGCGGAGAGAACAGTCTATGACTGGGGTGGCTGGAGTCTTTGTCAATTTTTTGGGCCATCCTCTGACACCGCCTGGTATAGAGGTCCTGGATGGCAGGAAGCTTGGCCCCAGTGATGTACTGGGCCATGATAGTTTGTTGTTGATGAGGACACCAAGGAACTTGAAGCTGTCAACCTGCTCCACTACAGCCCCCTCGATGAGAATGGGGGCGTGCTCGGCCCTCGCACATTGACACATTGACTCTGTACAGGTAACTCCTGTATACAGTCTCGCTATTGTTATTTACTGCTGCTCTTTAATTATTTGTTATTCTTATCGCATTTTTACTTTTATTTTTTTTCAGGTATTTTCTTAAAACTGCATTGTTGGTTAAGGGCTTGTAAGTAAGCATTTCACTGTTGTATTCAGCGCATGTGACGAATAAAAATGTATTTGATTTGATTTGAAGACCCTTTCCTGTTACAACATGACAACGCCCGTGTGCACAAAGCGAGGTCCACATGGAAATGGTTTGTTGAGATCGGTGTGGAAGAACTTGACTGGCTTGCACAGAGCCCTGACCTCAACCCCATCGAACACCTATGGGAGCCAGGCCTATTCGCCCAACATCAGTACCCAACAGCACTAAGGCCCTTGTGGTTGAATGGTAGCAAGTCCCTGCTGCAATGTTCCAACACCTGCTATTAGCCCATAGAAACACATTGAATAACAGATAGTCCTTACTGCTATTATCCCATAGAAACACATTGAATAACAGATTAATGCTATTAGCCCATAGAAACACATTGAATAACAGATTACTGCTATTAGCCCATAGAAACACATTGAATAACAGATTACTGCTATTAGCCCATAGAAACACATTGAATAACAGATTACTGCTATTAGCCCATAGAAACACATTGAATAACAGATTAATGCTATTAGCCCATAGAAACACATTGAATAACAGATTACTGCTATTAGCCCATAGAAACACATTGAATAACAGATTACTGCTATTAGCCCATAGAAACACATTGAATAACAGATTACTGCTATTAGCCCATAGAAACACATTGAATAACAGATAGTCCTTACTGCTATTAGCCCATAGAAACACATTGAATAACAGATTACTGCTATTAGCCCATAGAAACACATTGAATAACAGATTACTGCTATTAGCCCATAGAAACACATTGAATAACAGATAGTCCTTACTGCTATTAGCCCATAGAAACACATTGAATAACAGATTACTGCTATTAGCCCATAGAAACACATTGAATAACAGATTACTGCTATTAGCCCATAGAAACACATTGAATAACAGATAGTCCTTACTGCTATTAGCCCATAGAAACACATTGAATAACAGATTACTGCTATTAGCCCATAGAAACACATTGAATAACAGATTACTGCTATTAGCCCATAGAAACACATTGAATAACAGATAGTCCTTACTGCTATTAGCCCATAGAAACACATTGAATAACAGATTACTGCTATTAGCCCATAGAAACACATTGAATAACAGATTACTGCTATTAGCCCATAGAAACACATTGAATAACAGATAGTCCTTACTGCTATTAGCTAAACAGTCTCCATATATACAGTACTTTCATAAAAAAAGTTTTAACTGGTACCAGGGGCCCTTCAGACGAGTCTTGTGAGGCCTGTAGGCGTCCGAGAGTAAAACACCCGACATATACGTGTCCGTGAGAGTCTCACCTTTACAGAGAGTTTGGGCAACATATTAGTATGTAACTCAAACTGTTTGGACGTTCCAGACAGATGATGGCAGATCAGTTTATACCGACTTCAGATTAGCCCCAAGACGCTTGTTGAGAACACCATCGCGTTTGTGAGATTCTCATCTTTACATACAAGGGGGTCATAATAGTCTTTCGACCAAACCGTTCGGACGCTACGTCGACTCTAGCGGTTTTAAGACAAGCTAAAATATTTACCTTGGACTCACCAAGCCATTTTTTATAACTCTTCAGGATTATTTTACAGATATATGTGTTAAATTTAAAGTCTACAGGTGAACCATCCCAAAGCTAGGTTTGGCTTAGGCATGTAGTTTACAACTTCCTCCTCTTTCCAAATGTACTTTTCTGACGACCGGGGTTCACCGTACGTCTAGCCTTGTCTCATTTGCTCAACCTATAACTTTCACAGTGGGAATTTAACATACACATTTGACTGGGATATTCTAGGTGTATTTTCTATGTCTTTTAATGAGACGTTACGTTACAAAGGTTCCTATTGTCATCAACACAACCACTAGATCAAATCGAAGTCCAAAAGGCTTCCTAACAGCTTCTACCCTCCCAAACCATAAGACTCCTGAACAGCTAATCCAAAGGGCTACCCAGACTCCTGAACAGCTAATCCAAAGGGCTACCCAGACTCCTGAACAGCTAATCCAAAGGGCTACCCAGACTCCTGAACAGCTAATCCAAAGGGCTACCCAGACTCCTGAACAGCTAATCCAAAGGGCTACCCAGACTCCTGAACAGCTAATCCAAAGGGCTACCCAGACTCCTGAACAGCTAATCCAAAGGGCTACCCAGACTCCTGAACAGCTAATCCAAAGGGCTACCCAGACTCCTGAACAGCTAATCCAAAGGGCTACCCAGACTCCTGAACAGCTAATCCAAAGGGCTACCCAGACCCCCTTTCTTTTTTTCGCCGCTGCTACTCTCTGTTTTATTATCTATGCATAGTTACTTTACCTCTACCTACGTGTACATATTACCTCAACTACTAGATTAGCTCTCAGCAACAGACGTTTGTTTGCACCACTGTGTTTAGTGCACGGACACTGGTTTCACCGGACATTATAAAACAAAACAAAAAAACAAAGTGTTTCTTCAATCCTGGTTAATTAGAGTTGATTAGTGAAATCCGTTACGTAGTGCTAGGGTACAAAACATTTAGTTTCCCAGGACCAGGAATAAAACACACTGGGTTAGAGGGAAATGTTATTTTTCTACTGTGTTTTGTTCTACCATCTCTACTGTAAGAGTGAGTCTCCGTCTCAAATGGTACCTTATTCCCTACATAGTGCACTTAAGACACATAGGGAAGACCCAGAGGGAATAGGGTCGCCACAGCGTACCAGTAGGATCACTTGGAATTAAATGGTAACTCCACGAGTTTATAGCCTTTTCACTGCTCGCTTAAAAGTGAGAATGACCTTGAATAATCCAGCATAACAATCTGATCCTGGGGACCTAATCTGACATGAGAATGACCTTGAATAATCCAGCATAACAATCTGATCCTGGGGACCTAATCTGACATGAGAATGACCTTGAATAATCCAGCATAACAATCTGATCCTGGGGACCTAATCTGACATGAGAATGACCTTGAATAATCCAGCATAACAATCTGATCCTGGGGAACTAATCTGACATGAGAATGACCTTGAATAATCCAGCATAACAATCTGATCCTGGGGACCTAATCTGACATGAGAATGACCTTGAATAATCCAGCATAACAATCTGATCCTGGGGACCTAATCTGACATGAGAATGACCTTGAATAATCCAGCATAACAATCTGATCCTGGGGACCTAATCTGACATGAGAATGACCTTGAATAATCCAGCATAACAATTTGATCCTGGGGACCTAATCTGACATGAGAATGACCTTGAATAATCCAGCATAACAATCTGATCCTGGGGACCTAATCTGACATGAGAATGACCTTGAATAATCCAGCATAACAATCTGATCCTGGGGACCTAATCTGACATGAGAATGACCTTGAATAATCCAGCATAACAATCTGATCCTGGGGACCTAATCTGACATGAGAATGACCTTGAATAATCTAGAATAAGAATCTGATCCTGGGGACCTAATCTGACGTGAGAATGACCTTGAATAATCCAGCATAATAATCTGCATATTATTCTCACATCTTTGGCCCTGAATGATGCTGCACCACCACTCTCTATAGGATCACAAAACAAAGTCAACGGGTGCAACTGTAGTCAGAATTTCCCAGCTACAGTAAAACCCTCATCAGGTGCCAAATATGAAACAAGAATCATGTCCCCAGCCACCTAACAAAAGGAATCCAGACTCAAAAGCGTTTTCCCTTTTTGTTCGTTTGACCATTTTGTTCACCGATGGATTGATGAAAAATCCAGCGCCATCGTAAATCCTTAGCGAAGTTTTGATGATAGGAAACCCGAGATTTATGCAAGTCGTGATATCATAGGGAAATGCAGACAGACAAAAAGTTGGTCAGACAGAGAGACTGCTCTCTAATATAGACTATCCAGGAATGTCTGTTTGGATGTAAGAATCTGCAGTACCAAACTTTAGGTTGTGAATCTACAGTATCAGTCTATAGGTTGTGACTCTATACAATTATTTAGTATTTGTCACGTCCTGGCCAGTATAAGGGTTAATTGGTATTGTAGTTTGGTCAGGACGTGGCAGAGGGTATTTGTTTTATGTGGTTCGGGGTGGTGTTTTGGAAAAAGGGTGTTTGATTTAGTATTTCCGGGTTTTTGGGTTATGATCTTTGTTTACGTATTTCTATGTTTATCTAGTTAGTTGTATGTCTATGTTTGGTTAATTGGGGTGGACTTCCAATTGAAGGCAGCTGTGTGGTGTTGCCTTTGATTGGAAGTCCTATATTAGTTGGGTGTGTTTGTTTGTTTAATTGTGGGAGATTGTTCTGTGTTTAGCCTTGTGCCTTGACAGACTGTCGGTATATCGTTCGTTCGTTTGCTTGTTTTGTTATTTTTGGTACGTTCATTTCGGGAAGTTAATAAATGTTCAAAATGAACAAACACAGTCCTGCTGCATTTTGGTCCTCCTTCACCGACGATAACCATGACAGTATTGTTTAATGTTGAGAGGTCTAAATCCGGCTGAAAATATGACAGCGAGATGAAATCATGTCTGCTGGATCTGCTACAAGGTCACCTTTAATATGTCATCTCCCAGGCTGGGTTCCTGTTGCTCAGAGAAGAGCAAATCGATTCTTTGTCTGGATAGGCCACTCCCTATGCAAATCTGGGGTGTGAAACCTGACATTCCAAGTCAGCTGACAGAGTGGAAACAGAGAGCAGAAAGATGGATCTTTCCGGCATGATAAGGCACTGGATCCTTCGACGATAACAGAGCGCTCTGTAAACCAAAATGTCAGTCGGAACCGGTCCAGAACCGCTCAAAGTCCCCTCTGGGCCCTAGGCAACAGTAATTCATCATAAAGTCAAGGGGTGCACCCTTATTCCTGAGGGGAACCCTCCTGTCCGTCTGTCTGGGTGTCCAGAACCTGATTGGGAAAGCCACACATCTGTCTATGTAAGGTCAACAAAGTTGACACGTCAGAGCAAAAACCAAGCCATGAAGTCGAAGGAAGTCGGAATTGTCTGTAGAGCTCTGAGACAGGATTGTGTCGAGGCTCAGATATGGAAAAGGGTACCAAAATATTTCTGCAGCATTGAAGGTCCCCAAGAACATAGTGGCCTCCATCATTCATAAATGGAAGAAGTTTGGAACCACCAAGACTCTTCCTAGAGCTGGCCACTGGTCCAAACTGAGCAATCAGGGGGAGAAGGGTCTTGGTCAAGGAGTTGACCAAGAACCCGATGGTCACTCTGAGAGGAAACTTCTTCAAAGGGAATCTTTCTGGATCCACAGGCTCAACAGACTGTCTCCTCTTGGCCTTAACGAGGAGTTTGACTTGAAACCGTTTTTATAGTTTCAATAAATCCAAATTGGTTTATTTTTATCCAACTGAATATTGTATGTGTATGTATATTATTGTAAATATTGATCACGTTCCTTGTGTATGATCTTATATTTTTATACATTGAATGTTAATATTGTGTTATAAATTATTTTACTTTCTGTTTCAGGAAGTGATGTCACTGAGTACTGCCCTGTCATGACATGGCCCTTTTGGGTATATATCATGGCTCCCTCCCCCCTCTCACTCTCTCTCCCACCACAGGTTTTACAATGGTCATAAATTCCTGGTAGAAACTCTCTCTTCGCTGCTATGGAGTACTGAGGGAGTGAGCCTATGTACCATAGAACAAAGACATTCTTCTTGTCAAAACTCCTAATCGCCAAAATTGGAGAATTAAACAATATTACTATTTTTGAGAATGGGGGAATGGTCCGTGGACACTTAAGGGACAGTCATGTCGAGTTTGTTTCATTTGGTGATCTCATGAAAGACAGGAAACACACATTATTGTGTCTTGGTTGTGTACATTTCTCAATTATGGGGTTTGCATCTGATGGTTGTATAAAATATGAGTGAATATGAATATGAAACTATTTGTGAAATGATATAATGTGATGTTGGCCTTCTAAATGAGATAGTCCTTCCCATGTTGAAATGGCTAAGAAATCTACAAACTAAAGAACAATTATTCAGGCTGCAGCTGTTTAAATACTTTAGTCTGGTAAACGCATCCAATCTAAGAACATTTCCGAATGATCCTCTGAAGTATCCATTATAACAACCTACAACTCTGACAGACTTTGATCTCTGGTAGACAAAACCAGAGGATTTCTGTCGACTGACTATCCAGCAGACGGACCGGCGATCGCAGAGAGGGACAACAATAGCATACACTCGTAAATATGTAAATTGCAGTTCATTTTCGAATTAGCGGCTGTTCATGTTCAAAATATTAGCATTTCATGTGTGTTGTTATCAACTGTATTACAGTGAATCCTGAGTTTCCCCACCCCTTTCCTTTGTCTACAAAGCCGTCATATTGGTTTAGCCCACTTTTCAGACTTTTTCAGACTTTTCAGTGTGTCATGTCAGTAACCAATGTATGACCTGTTGTGTGTGTTTTTGTGTAATTCTGTGATTGATTAACTTCTTTGGGATAGGTGGCAGTATTTTCACGGCCGGATAAAAAACGTACCCGATTTAATCTGGTTACTACTCCTGCCCAGAAACTAGAATATGCATATAATTAGTAGATTCGGATAGAAAACACTCTAAAGTTTCTAAAACTGTTTGAATGGTTTCTGTGAGTATAACAGAACTCATATGGAAGGCCAAGACCTGAGAAGATTCCATACAGGAAGTGCCCTGTCTGACAATTTGTTGTCCTTCTGTTGCATCTCTATCGAAAATACAGCATCTGTGCTGTAACGTGACATTTTCTAAGGCTTCCATTGGCTCTCTAAAGCTGCCAGAAAGTGGAATGGGGTGTCTGCTGTCTCTGGGCGAAGAACAGCAGGAGAATTTGTAAGTGGTCAGCCTGGGGACAGTGACACTGGTGATGCGCGGTCACGAGAATACTCCATTTTTTTCTTTCAGCCTTTGAATGAATACAACGTTGCCCGGTTGGAATATTATCGCTATTTTATGAGAAAAATAGCATAAAAATTGATTTTAAACAGCGTTTGACATGCTTCTAAGTACGGTAATGGAATATTTTTAATTTTTTTGTCACGAAATTCGCTAGCGCGTCACCCTTCGGATAGTGACCTGAACGCACGAATATAACGGAGCTATTTGAATATAACTATGGATTATTTGGAACCAAAACAACATTTGTTGTTGAAGTAGAAGTCCTGGGAGTGCATTCTGACGAAGAACAGCAAAGGTAATCCAATTTTTCTAATAGTAATTCTGAGTTTAGGTTGTCCCAAACTTGGTGGGTGTCAAAATAGCTAGCCGTGATGCCCGAGCTATGTACTCAGAATATTGCAAAATGTGCTTTCGCCGAAAAGTTATTTTAAAATCTGACACCGCGATTGCATAAAGGAGTTCTGTATCTATAATTCTTTAAATAATTGTTATGTATTTTGTGAACATTTATCGTGAGTAATTTAGTAAATTCACCGGAAGTTTGCGGTGGGTATGCTAGTTCTGAACATCACATGCTAATGTAAAAAGCTGGTTTTTGTTATATAAATATGAACTTGATTGAACAAAACATGCATGTATTGTATAACATAATGTCCTAGGAGTGTCATCTGATGAAGATCATCAAAGGTTAGTGCTGCATTTAGCTGTGGTTTGGGTTTATGTGACATATATGCTTGCTTGGAAAATGACTGTGTGATTATTTGTGTCTATGTACTCTCCTAACATAATGTAATGTTTTGCTTTCGCTATAAAGCCTTTTTGAAATCAGATAATGTGGTTAGATTAACGAGAGTCTCATCTTTAAAATGCTGTAAAATAGTTGATTGTTTGAGAAAATTGAATTGTGGTATTTCAGTTGGTTTTGTATTTCGCGCCGTGCGATGCCATTGGCTGTTGGCTAGGGGTTCCGCAGGCGGAACGGGGTTCCGCTAGCGGAACGTCTGTCCTCAACAGGTTAAAGTTAGTTAGTAAATAAATAATTAAGCCAATTTGTATATCGCTGATTCATGATCTATGTAAGGGTTCGTGCAGCTATCCAAGGGTTTGCGACATTCAGAATATGACTGATGAGGTAATAATACATTAATAAGTGACTGTAATCGATAAGATATGAAATTCGGGAAATAGATTGTCTTTAAACATTTTTCCCGTGGTGCCCCGACTCCCTAGTTAATTAAAGTTACGTGATCAGTTTAATACTGAGACACAATACAATATTTGCTATGTAACCATGTAGTGAACTGATACTGGGTTTACCGGCTGCATGTCAGAGAAGCAGCAGCCTGGTCAACTTGAAGTTGAAGACTATTCTCCTGACCAATCTAAACCACTCTTAACTGTCACAATCTCTTTTTGCTTGTGACTTCACAGATCTTTATTTTTTCTTCACATCTTTCCAAATCAACTGACCCAGTCCTATAGTATTATAAACAGCCCCATGTCTCTCCACCAACTGACCCAGTCCTATAGTATTATAAACAGCCCCATGTCTCTCCACCAACTGACCCAGTCCTATAGTATTATAAACAGCCCCATGTCTCTCCACCAACTGACCCAGTCCTATAGTATTATAAACAGCCCCATGTCTCTCCACCAACTGACCCAGTCCTATAGTATTATAAACAGCCCCATGTCTCTCCACCAACTGACCCAGTCCTATAGTATTATAAACAGCCCCATGTCTCTCCACCAACTGACCCAGTCCTATAGTATTATAAGCAGCCCCATGTCTCTCCACCAACTGACCCAGTCCTATAGTATTATAAACAGCCCCATGTCTCTCCACCAACTGACCCAGTCCTATAGTATTATAAACAGCCCCATGTCTCTCCACCAACTGACCCAGTCCTATAGTATTATAAACAGCCCCATGTCTCTCCACCAACTGACCCAGTCCTATAGTATTATAAACAGCCCCATGTCTCTCCACCAACTGACCCAGTCCTATAGTATTATAAACAGCCCCATGTCTCTCCACCAACTGACCCAGTCCTATAGTATTATAAACAGCCCCATGTCTCTCCACCAACTGACCCAGTCCTATAGTATTATAAGCAGCCCCATGTCTCTCCACCAACTGACCCAGTCCTATAGTATTATAAACAGCCCTATGTCTCTCCACCAACTGACCCAGTCCTATAGTATTATAAACAGCCCCATGTCTCTCCACCAACTGACCCAGTCCTATAGTATTATAAACAGCCCCATGTCTCTCCACCAACTGACCCAGTCCTATAGTATTATAAACAGCCCCATGTCTCTCCACCAACTGACCCAGTCCTATAGTATTATAAACAGCCCCATGTCTCTCCACCAACTGACCCAGTCCTATAGTATTATAAGCAGCCCCATGTCTCTCCACCAACTGACCCAGTCCTATAGTATTATAAGCAGCCCCATGTCTCTCCACCAACTGACCCAGTCCTATAGTATTATAAACAGCCCCATGTCTCTCCACCAACTGACCCAGTCCTATAGTATTATAAACAGTCCCATGTCTCTCTACCAACTGACCCAGTCCTATAGTATTATAAACAGCCCCATGTCTCTCCACCAACTGACCCAGTCCTATAGTATTATAAACAGCCCCATGTCTCTCCACCAACTGACCCAGTCCTATAGTATTATAAACAGCCCCATGTCTCTCCACCAACTGACCCAGTCCTATAGTATTATAAGCAGTCACATGTTTCTCCACCAACTGACCCAGTCCTATAGTATTATAAACAGCCCCATGTCTCTCCACCAACTGACCCAGTCCTATAGTATTATAAACAGCCCCATGTCTCTCCACCAACTGACCCAGTCCTATAGTATTATAAACAGCCCCATGTCTCTCCACCAACTGACCCAGTCCTATAGTATTATAAGCAGTCACATGTCTCTCCACCAACTGACCCAGTCCTATAGTATTATAAACAGCCCCATGTCTCTCCACCAACTGACCCAGTCCTATAGTATTATAAACAGCCCCATGTCTCTCCACCAACTGACCCAGTCCTATAGTATTATAAACAGCCCCATGTCTCTCCACCAACTGACCCAGTCCTATAGTATTATAAACAGCCCCATGTCTCTCCACCAACTGACCCAGTCCTATAGTATTATAAGCAGCCCCATGTCTCTCCACCAACTGACCCAGTCCTATAGTATTATAAACAGCCCCATGTCTCTCCACCAACTGACCCAGTCCTATAGTATTATAAGCAGTCACATGTTTCTCCACAAAATGTGTCTCTGAAACATCAACATCGAAAGGTCTTGTGAAAGGCTGAAGTTGGGTTTTATTTTCATAATAAAGTCATGTTTTTTATTGTTGTTTATTTTTTTTTTTGTGCGAGAAAGAGGCTTGTTTACAGTACTTTCGTGCCTGTAATTGATTATGGAGATATGTTAGAACATTTTTTATTTATAAGGCCATATTGAGACCAGCTACCATTTTACTGTGTTTTGTTGATTGTGCCTAAGGCCCGTGCAGATTTAGGGGGGGAAAAAAAACTTTACAGTTCTTTGCCCCTTCTACTTGGAACAAGATTCAAAAGGTCCTGAAATTACAGGAGCTCGTCCCTTTAAAGTGTGTTAAAGCTAGGTTTCACAGTATGATGGAAAATGAAGTGGGGTCTGTCAATGTGTTTACCCTTACTTACGGCACACTTTCCAAAAGCCATATTGCTGTTAAATATGTTGTTTGATGTGTCCACCTAACCCTAATTGTTTCTGTAAGTTGCTCTGGATAAGCGTGTCTGATAAAATGTAACCTGGTAAACAATACAAAACAAACAGATACAAATGAGTGATGTATACAGTCTCTTGGGGACGTGACAGATGAATGAGTGATGTCTACAGTCTCTTGGGGACGTGACAGATGAATGAGTGATGTATACAGTCTCTTGGGGACCTGACAGATGAATGAGTGATGTCTACAGTCTCTTGGGGACCTGACAGATGAATGAGTGATGTCTACAGTCTCTTGGGGACCTGACAGATGAATGAGTGATGTCTTCAGTCTCTTGGGGACGTGACAGATGAATGAGTGATGTCTACAGTCTCTTGGGGACCTGACAGATGAATGAGTGATGTATACAGTCTCTTGGGGACGTGACAGATGAATGAGTGATGTATACAGTCTCTTGGGGACCTGACAGATGAATGAGTGATGTATACAGTCTCTTGGGGACCTGACAGATGAATGAGTGATGTATACAGTCTCTTGGGGACGTGACAGATGAATGAGTGATGTCTACAGTCTCTTGGGGACGTGACAGATGAATGAGTGATGTCTACAGTCTCTTGGGGACCTGACAGATGAATGAGTGATGTATACAGTCTCTTGGGGACGTGACAGATGAATGAGTGATGTCTACAGTCTCTTGGGGACCTGACAGATGAATGAGTGATGTATACAGTCTCTTGGGGACCTGACAGATGAATGAGTGATGTCTACAGTCTCTTGGGGACCTGACAGATGAATGAGTGATGTATACAGTCTCTTGGGGACGTGACAGATGAATGAGTGATGTCTACAGTCTCTTGGGGACCTGACAGATGAATGAGTGATGTCTACAGTCTCTTGGGGACGTGACAGATGAATGAGTGATGTATACAGTCTCTTGGGGACCTGACAGATGAATGAGTGATGTCTACAGTCTCTTGGGGACGTGACAGATGAATGAGTGATGTATACAGTCTCTTGGGGACGTGACAGATGAATGAGTGATGTATACAGTCTCTTGGGGACGTGACAGATGAATGAGTGATGTCTACAGTCTCTTGGGGACCTGACAGATGAATGAGTGATGTATACAGTCTCTTGGGGACGTGACAGATGCATGAGTGATGTCTACAGTCTCTTGGGGACGTGACAGATGAATGAGTGATGTCTACAGTCTCTTGGGGACGTGACAGATGAATGAGTGATGTCTACAGTCTCTTGGGGACCTGACAGATGAATGAGTGATGTATACAGTCTCTTGGGGACCTGACAGATGAATGAGTGATGTATACAGTCTCTTGGGGACGTGACAGATGAATGAGTGATGTCTTCAGTCTCTTGGGGACCTGACAGATGAATGAGTGATGTCTTCAGTCTCTTGGGGACGTGACAGATGAATGAGTGATGTCTACAGTCTCTTGGGGACCTGACAGATGAATGAGTGATGTATACAGTCTCTTGGGGACCTGACAGATGAATGAGTGATGTATACAGTCTCTTGGGGACCTGACAGATGAATGAGTGATGTCTACAGTCTCTTGGGGACCTGACAGATGAATGAGTGATGTATACAGTCTCTTGGGGACCTGACAGATGAATGAGTGATGTATACAGTCTCTTGGGGACCTGACAGATGAATGAGTGATGTCTTCAGTCTCTTGGGGACGTGACAGATGAATGAGTGATGTCTACAGTCTCTTGGGGACCTGACAGATGAATGAGTGATGTATACAGTCTCTTGGGGATGTGACAGATGAATGAGTGATGTCTTCAGTCTCTTGAGGACCTGACAGATGAATGAGTGATGTCCCCGGTTTATTGGGGACCTGACAGAGATCCCACGTGTAAATGAAACATTGTCTGTTTAGTGTGAGTCTCATCAAAACACTGACCACAGCAGTCTGAAATAACGACATATAAAGTCAAAGCCTAAACTAACTCTGTACTTCCCCAGTTCTAAACCTCTTTCTGGCTACAACTGGAGGTTTTCAAATCAAAATAGAGCTCTTTTCTCTCTCTCTCTCTCTCCTCTCTCTCTCTCTCTCTCTCGTCCCCTCATTCACACACTGACAACCTCTATATGTCTTTCCCAGACGCGGAGGGCTGTGCCAGACCTGTAACAATAGCCCTGGGTGGAGTAGCCCAGCTGTCCGCTGGTGTCTGCGGCGCTGATTGCAACATAGAGATAGATAGAGGACTCTAGATGGATATAACCCGTTTTAGCATGGACAATACCATTATATTAGCATCGTGGGGATTCCTATGGGTTTGGGAGCGATATTACCATCATCTATTGGACACAATACATGAATGACACACAGTATTTGGTTCGGGACTCAAGCACTGATGTTATCAGTAAGTTACCAAATATTAGCTTTACGTTTTTCTTTTTTCTTCAAACACAAAATAAGAAGAAAATGGACTACTTTAAACTGCCCGTGCAGTCACAGACACCATAATGGCACAGATACAAAGATGAGTCCTCTATCTAACTCTATGGATTGCAACGGGTGATGGACAGCTGGACGAAGCCATCCCTTACCAGATTCATTTACTTGTTTATTTTGTCAGGGACTGTGTGTATCTAACGAAGACTATCTGTTGCACCAGAATTAGTGATAAGTAGTGAGCTAATTTACTTCCATCTGCAGTACTTGGACTGCTACACGGAGCATCATACTCTCTAGTCAGTGCAACAAAAATGCAATACTCCATAAATATAGGAACTATGAAACTTGGTGGTTAAATATTTTGCTCTCTGTGTTTGTCTATATGCCAGGTTTTCTCTCTCTCTCTCTCTCTCTCTCTCTCTCTCTCTCCTTGTTTGTCTATCTGCCGAGATCTCTCTTCATCTCTCTCTCTCTCTGTATCTCTCTCTCTCTCTCTGTATCTTTCTCTCTCTGTATCTCTCTCTCTCTGTATCTCTCTCTCTCTCTGTATCTCTCTCTCTCTCCTTGTCTGTCTATCTGCCTAGGTCTCTCTCTGTCTCTTTCTCTCATTCTTTCTCTTCTGCTGAATCCCACCCTCTCTCTCTTTCTCTCTCGCTCTCCGTCTCTCTCTCTCGTTCTCTCTCTCTCTTTCTCTCTCTCTCCGTCTCTCTCTCTCTCTCTGTCTCTCTTTCTCTCTCTCTCTCTCTCTCTCGTCTCTCTCTCTTTCTCTTCTGTTGAATCCCACCCTCTCTCTTTCTCTCTCGCTCTCTCTCCGTCTCTCTCTCTCTCTCTCTCCTC
>NC_138319.1:40077500-40122500 GCF_965601325.2 Salmo salar
TCTCTCTCTCTCTCCTGTCTACTATTCTAACTGGACCGTTGGAAGACTGTCGCCTGGCAGCGCAGGTACAAGATACCGCTGCAAAGTAGAAGGTAGGACCGTTCCAAGAATCCAGGGATTTTATTTCTTCTGTTGACGCCGATATTTCTCTACTGCATGCATCTTTTACATTTTTTGGGGGGGAATCTTTGCAGTTTCCCCCCCCCCCCCCCCCCCCCAGACATTTTCACTATTTGAAATGTCACACTATTTTAGTTTACATACATGTGTGGGATAAAATAATAAAAAATAACACTGATGCTATTCCATTTTTACGCATGGAACATTTTAAATCTTGGCTCATTCTAGTTGGCATACCGTAAAAACAAATATACTTATCTAATGTCTCAGATTTTTTTTATTGATTTCATTTCAGATTAAATCCAGACTTCGCATACAGCCTGTGAGAAATCTGAAAAAGAAGCAAACATGAATGCTCCGCACTTTTCCATAGACTTTCTGCTGCTGTGCATATCTTGCGGAGCAAGTGTATTGGCAGCGAACTCTCCCACCGTGTCCTCGATGCTGCCAGACACCAATTTCACCGACCTTGGCTCAGCGTTCAACTATGGAGAAGCAGACAGCGAGAATATTATTCTGACCAGGAAGAAGCGTTATATTTCCCAAAACGACATGCTTGTCATTCTTGGTTACCACAATAAAGTAAGAGGGAAAGTTTTCCCTCCGGCCTCCAATATGGAGTACATGGTAAGTGATTTATATCTTTAACTTTATCAATCTATTGCTCATTGATTAATGACGAATGACCGTTCTGTTTTCAGGACTTCCCTGTCTTCACTTGCTCTTGTGATTGTGTATATTGATATTGACGTGTATGTATTTGATAATTCCCCTATTGGTAACATCAGTGGTAAGCGTTATTATAAACTAGGTTTTACACGTCGACCTACTGGACTAGTTGCTCAAACCATTGAATGATAAATGTGTGTTGCTTTAGTGAAAGAAGTTGTCAGTCATGTTGACTGGTGACTCTAGATTGATGCTTGATGTGAGTGCAATTGTTCCACATGACACCCTATTCCCTATGTAGTGCACTACTATAGCACCCTATTCCCTATATATAGTGCACTACTATAGCACCCTATTCCCTATGTAGTGCACTACTATAGCACCCTATTCCCTATGTAGTGCACTACTATAGCACCCTATTCCCTATGTAGTGCACTACTATAGCACCTTATTCCCTATATATAGTGCACTACTATAGCACCCTATTCCCTATATGTAGTGCACTACTATAGCACCCTATTCCCTATATATAGTGCACTACTATAGCACCCTATTCCCTATATAGTGCACTACTATAGCACCCTATTCCCTATATATAGTGCACTACTATAGCACCCTATTCCCTATATATAGTGCACTACTATAGCACCCTATTCCCTATATATAGTGCACTACTATAGCACCCTATTCCCTATGTAGTGCACTACTATAGCACCCTATTCCCTATATAGTGCACTACTATAGCACCCTATTCCCTATATAGTGCACTACTATAGCACCCTATTCCCTATATATAGTGCACTACTATAGCACCCTATTCCCTATATATAGTGCACTACTATAGCACCCTATTCCCTATGTAGTGCACTACTTTTGACCAGGGCCCGTTGTATTTCATTTAGGACAGAATCTTGGTCCACATCAACCCATTAGTCTAGTCTTTATGAGGTACTACTAGCTTCTATAACTGAAGAGCACTTGAGCGCTCTACCTTTTTCCCTCTCCTCGCACTCCCAGCAAGGCTCTAGGTGGTCCTGGACCCTGAAATGTGGTTAACAGCTGGGTCAGAAGAGACATTTGTCACTGAACATCCTGCTCTGAACTTCACTCCGACCGCGTTCCACACGGCACCCTATTCCCTATATATAGTGCGCTACATTTGACCAGTCATAGGGGCCCTAATCAAAAAGTAGTGCATTATATATATAGGGAATAGGGTGCTATTTGGTATCCAAGTGTCCATGTAGTAATGTAATGGGTTTGGTTGGTGTAGCTCATGAATTAATGATGAATGGATTTAAACACACGATAGCTGGTTGTATTTCATGGACAATGTCCAGTTTAGAAGATAGGATTATGTCTTTAAAGTGGATTATGATGGTTATGAGAACATGAGGTTATTTTTGTATTCTAGATACAGTGAAGAGTGCATTGTAACCCCCCCCCCCCCCCCCAAAAGAGAGCTTACTGTAAAAGACTCTAGCTACGATAAACCAACTATTGGCAGTGTATCCGCTCTTGAACAGGGCCAGTTGCATAGCCATCATAGGAACGATTGAGCGGAAGTTTCTTTCCATTCTCTAATACGACGGTCTGAATTGGAACCACATGAGAGAGTAGCCTGCAACGGTGTAGGAGGTTGGTCGCCAACCGGTGATCCAATTCTTCTGTGGCTCTTGTGTTCCGTTCCAGCAGTACTGTTGAATAAATGAAGACACCACGTCGCATTGTTGCATCATAGTGCGTACGGGAAACGCGGCAGAACGGTCTCGCGTAAATGAAACATCGTAAAGAGACTGAGGCAAAGCTGGGAGAGAAATTCATTTTTTTTTTTCTTCTTCATCTTTCTAAGAAGCCAGCAGACGGCTTAGTTTTCTTAGTAAACTTTGTGAAAACAGACAGGAAAACGCATTACACTGCTGCTCATGCTCACACACGATTCATTACAACGTTCAATCAGGCAAACCATTTCTCAGGGCCTTAATACATGTCAATCTACAGTATAGCACCCTTAAGTATGGGAACACAGATTATAGGCAAGTTTTAGTATGGGAACATGGATTATAGGCAACCTTTAGTATGGAAACATGGATTATAGGCAACCTTTAGTATGGAAACATGGATTATAGGCAAGTTTTAGTATGGGAACATGGATTATAGGCAAGTTTTAGTATGGGAACATGGATTATAAGCAAGTTTTAGTATGGGAACATGGATTATAGGCAAGTTTTAGTATGGGAACACGGATTATAGGCAACCTTTAGTATGGAAACATGGATTATAGGCAAGTTTTAGTATGGGAACATGGATTATAGGCAAGTTTTAGTATGGGAACACGGATTATAGGCAAGTTTTAGTATGGGAACACGGATTATAGGCAAGTTTTAGTATGGGAACACGGATTATAGGCAAGTTTTAGTATGGGAACATGGATTAGAGACAACCTTTAGTGTGGGAACATGGATTAGAGACAAACTACATTACAGTCCATGTTATTCATGATTCTACATTTTCTTGTGTTCCCTGCGTGTGTGTGTGTGTGTGTGTGTGTGTGTGTGTGTGTGTGTGTGTGTGTGTGTGTGTAGACGTGGGACGAGACCCTGTCTAAATCAGCGGAGGACTGGGCCCACGCGTGTCTGTGGGAGCACGGACCTCGACACCTCCTCAGGTTCCTGGGCCAGAACCTCTCGGTCAGGACCGGACGGTGAGTCACCTCTGACCTCTCACCCTTCACTGCTGACCCTAGGTGCTGACCCCAACTCAGTTTGCCGTATCACCCTCTAAAGGTTAAAGGTACAGGATGTCGTGGGCGGTGGGAGGGGCGGGTGAACGTACCCTGGATCTCATCTAGTCGTGACCCTGTATGTGTACCAGATGGTGCCGTATTACCTATTCAGTGACACTACTGTTGACCACAGCTCTATGGGGGATACATCTAATCCAATGTTATTGGTCACAAACACGTGTTTAACAGATGTTATTGCGCGAGTGTTTTCGAAATGCTTGTGATTCTAGTTCCGACAGTGCAGTAAATATCTAACAAGTAATATCTTACAATTCCACAACAAATACCTAATACACACAAATCTGAGTAAAGGAATGGAATTAAGAATATACAGTGGGGGAGAACAAGTATTTGATACACTGCCGATTTTGCAGGTTTCCCTACTTACAAAGCATGTAGAGGTCTGTAATTTTTATCAGAGGTACACTTCAACTGTGAGAGACGGAATCTAAAACACAAATCCAGAAAACCACATTGTATGATTTTTAAGTAATTAATTTGCATGAATATATAAATACAAGAACGAGCGATGTCAGAGCGGCATAGACTAATATACAGAAGAATAGTATAGAATACAGTATATACCTAATATATATATATATATATACCTCAGTACTGTATATACCTCACCTAATACATTTTTTGCACTATTGGTAAGTAAGCATTTTACTGTAAGGTCTACAGCTGTTGTATTCGGCGCTCGTGACAAATAAACTTTGATTTGATATACATATGAGATGAGTAATGTGAGATATGTAAACATCATTATTAAAGTGGCATTATTGAAGTGACTAGTGATCCATTTATTAAAGTGGCCAATGATTTCAAGTCTGTATGTAGGCTGCAGCCTCTCTGAGTTAGTGATGGCTGTTTAACAATCTGATGGCCTTGAGATAGAAGCTGTTTTTCAGTCTCTCGGTCCCAGCTTTGATGCACCTGTACTGACCTCGCCCTCTGGGGGAAACGTAGGGAATAGAGTGTTCTTTGGGATGCAGATCATGTCTCTGGCCTTCAGTGAATCAGCTGCGTCCTGTTAGTACAGGCCCTCCTGACAATTAGTCCATGACTCACATCTCGAGACCAATTACAAATATAACTTGTTTTGAGTGTCAACAACATCAAATCTAATTCATCACATGCTTCATAAACAACAGGTGTAGACTAACAGTGAAATGCTTCCTTACGGGTCCTTCCCACCAATGCAGAGAGAAAGACAATAGAGAAATAATAGAAACATAAAACACATAATAATAAATACATAGTAATGAATATTAATGATAACCAGGCTATATACACAGGGTACCAGTGCTGAGTAATGATAACTAGGTTATATACACAGGGTACCAGTACTGGGTAATGATAACTAGGTTATATACACAGGGTACCAGGCTATATACACAGGGTACCAGTGCTGAGTCCATGATAACTAGGCTATATACACAGGGTACCAGTACTGAGTAATGATAACTAGGCTATATACACAGGGTACCAGTACTGAGTAATGATAACTAGGCTATATACACAGGGTACCAGTACTGAGTAATGATAACCAGGCTATATACACAGGGTACCAGTACTGAGTAATGATAACTAGGCTATATACACAGGGTACCAGTACTGAGTAATGATAACTAGGCTATATACACAGGGTACCAGGCTATATACACAGGGTACCAGTACTGAGTAATGATAACCAGGCTATATACACAGGGTACCAGTACTGAGTAATGATAACTAGGCTATATACACAGGGTACCAGGCTATATACACAGGGTACCAGTACTGAGTAATGATAACTAGGTTATATACACAGGGTACCAGTACTGAGTAATGATAACTAGGCTATATACACAGGGTACCAGTACTGAGTCAATGATAACTAGGCTATATACACAGGGTACCAGGCTATATACACAGGGTACCAGTACTGAGTAATGATAACTAGGCTATATACACAGGGTACCAGGCTATATACACAGGGTACCAGTACTGAGTAATGATAACTAGGTTATATACACAGGGTACCAGTACTGAGTAATGATAACTAGGCTATATACACAGGGTACCAGGCTATATACACAGGGTACCAGGCTATATACACAGGGTACCAGGCTATATACACAGGGTACCAGTACTGAGTAATGATAACCAGGCTATATACACAGGGTACCAGGCTATATACACAGGGTACCAGGCTATATACACAGGGTACCAGTACTGAGTAATGATAACCAGGCTATATACACAGGGTACCAGGCTATATACACAGGGTACCAGTACTGAGTAATGATAACCAGGCTATATACACGGGGTACCAGTACTGAGTAATGATAACCAGGCTATATACACGGGGTACCAGTACTGAGTAATGATAACCAGGCTATATACACAGGGTACCAGTACTGAGTAATGATAACTAGGCTATATACACAGGGTACCAGGCTATATACACAGGGTACCAGTACTGAGTAATGATAACTAGGTTATATACACAGGGTACCAGGCTATATACACAGGGTACCAGTACTGGGTAATGATAACCAGGCTATATACACAGGGTACCAGTACTGAGTAATGATAACTAGGTTATATACACAGGGTACCAGTACTGAGTAATGATAACTAGGTTATATACACAGGGTACCAGTACTGAGTCCATGATAACTAGGCTATATACACAGGGTACCAGTACTGAGTAATGATAACTAGGTTATATACACAGGGTACCAGTACTGAGTAATGATAACTAGGTTATATACACAGGGTACCAGTACTGAGTAATGATAACTAGGTTATATACACAGGGTACCAGTACTGAGTAATGATAACCAGGCTATATACACAGGGTACCAGGCTATATACACAGGGTACCAGTACTGAGTAATGATAACCAGGCTATATACACAGGGTACCAGGCTATATACACAGGGTACCACTACTGAGTCAATGATAACTAGGCTATATACACAGGGTACCAGTACTGAGTAATGATAACATGGCTATATACACAGGGTACCAGTACTGAGTAATGATAACTAGGTTATATACACAGGGTAGCAGTACTGAGTCAATGATAACTAGGTTATATACACAGGGTACCAGTACTGAGTAATGATAACCAGGCTATATACACAGGGTACCAGAACTGAGTCAATGATAACTAGGCTGTATACACAGGGTACCAGGCTATATACACAGGGTACCAGTACTGAGTAATGATAACTAGGTTATATACACAGGGTACCAGGCTATATACACAGGGTACCAGTACTGAGTAATGATAACTAGGTTATATACACAGGGTACCAGGCTATATACACAGGGTACCAGTACTGAGTAATGATAACTAGGTTATATACACAGGGTACCAGGCTATATACACAGGGTACCAGTACTGAGTAATGATAACTAGGTTATATACACAGGGTACCAGTACTGAGTAATGATAACCAGGCTATATACACAGGGTACCAGGCTATATACACAGGGTACCAGTACTGAGTAATGATAACCAGGCTATATACACAGGGTACCAGTACTGAGTAATGATAACTAGGCTATATACACAGGGTACCAGTACTGAGTAATGATAACTAGGCTATATACACAGGGTACCAGTACTGAGTAATGATAACTAGGTTATATACACAGGGTACCAGGCTATATACACAGGGTACCAGTACTGGGTAATGATAACCAGGCTATATACACAGGGTACCAGTACTGGGTAATGATAACTAGGCTATATACACAGGGTACCAGTACTGAGTAATGATAACTAGGCTATATACACAGGGTACCAGTACTGAGTAATGATAACTAGGTTATATACACAGGGTACCAGGCTATATACACAGGGTACCAGTACTGGGTAATGATAACTAGGTTATATACACAGGGTACCAGGCTATATATACAGGGTACCAGTACTGAGTAATGATAACTAGGGTATATACACAGGGTACCAGGCTATATACACAGGGTACCAGTACTGGGTAATGATAACTAGGCTATATACACAGGGTACCAGGCTATATATACAGGGTACCAGTACTGAGTAATGATAACTAGGGTATATACACAGGGTACCAGTACTGAGTAATGATAACTAGGCTATATACACAGGGTACCAGTACTGAGTAATGATAACTAGGCTATATACACAGGGTACCAGGCTATATACACAGGGTACCAGTACTGAGTAATGATAACCAGGCTATATACACAGGGTACCAGGCTATATACACAGGGTACCAGTACTGAGTCAATGATAACTAGGCTATATACACAGGGTACCAGGCTATATACACATGGTACCAGTACTGAGTCAATGATAACTAGGCTATATACACAGGGTACCAGTACTGAGTAATGATAACCAGGTTATATACACAGGGTACCAGGCTATATACACATGGTACCAGTACTGAGTCAATGATAACTAGGCTATATACACAGGGTACCAGTACTGAGTAATGATAACTAGGCTATATACACAGGGTACTAGTAGGGGTAAAGTGACTAGGAAACAGGATAGATAACAGACAGTAGCAGCAGTATACTGTAGGTAGGGGTAAAGGATAGATAATAGACAGTAACAGCAGTATACTGTAGGTAGGGGTAAAGGATAGATAGTAGACAGTAGCAGCAGTATACTGTAGGTAGGGGTAAAGGATAGATAATAGACAGTAACAGCAGTATACTGTAGGTAGGGGTAAAGGATAGATATAGACAGTAGCAGCAGTATACTGTAGGTAAGGGTAAAGGATAGATAATAGACAGTAGCAGCAGTATACTGTAGGTATGGGTAAAGGATAGATAATAGACAGTAACAGCAGTATACTGTAGGTTGGGGTAAAGGATAGATAATAGACAGTAACAGCAGTATACTGTAAGTAGGGGTAAAGGATAGATAATAGACAGTAACAGCAGTATACTGTAGGTAGGGGTAAAGGATAGATAATAGACAGTAACAGCAGTATACTCTACGTAGGGGTAAAGGATTGATAATTTTACATTTACATTTAAGTCATTTAGCAGACGCTCTTATCCAGAGCGACTTACAAATTGGTGCATTCACCTTATGATATCCAGTGGAACAACCACTTTCCAATAGTGCATCTAAATCTTTTAAGGGGGGGGGGTTAGAAGGATTACTTTATCCTATCCCAGGTATTCCTTAAAGAGGTGGGGTTTCAGGTGTCTCCGGAAGGTGGTGATTGACTCCGCTGTCCTGGCGTCGTGAGGGAGCTTGTTCCACCATAGGGGTGCCAGAGCAGCGAACAGTTTTGACTGGGCTGAGCGGGAACTGTGCTTCCTCAGAGGTAGGGGGGCCAGCAGGCCAGAGGTGGATGAGCGCAGTGCCCTCGTTTGGGTGTAGGGACTGATCAGAGCCTGAAGGTACGGAGGTGCCGTTCCCCTCACAGCTCCGTAGGCAAGCACCATGGTCTTGTAGCGGATGCGAGCTTCAACTGGAAGCCAGTGGAGAGAGCGGAGGAGCGGGGTGATGTGAGAGAACTTGGGAAGGTTGAACACCAGACGGGCTGCGGCGTTCTGGATGAGTTGTAGGGGTTTAATGGCACAGGCAGGGAGCCCAGCCAACAGCGAGTTGCAGTAATCCAGACGGGAGATGACAAGTGCCTGGATTAGGACCTGCGCCGCTTCCTGTATGAGGCAGGGTCGTACTCTGCGAATGTTGTAGAGCATGAACCTACAGGATCGGGTCACCGCCTTGATGTTAGCGGAGAACGACAGGGTGTTGTCCAGGGTCACGCCAAGGTTCTTAGCACTCTGGGAGGA
Source organism: Salmo salar (assembly GCF_965601325.2). Lineage (NCBI taxonomy): Eukaryota > Metazoa > Chordata > Actinopteri > Salmoniformes > Salmonidae > Salmo > Salmo salar. Next base: position 40,086,874 of record NC_138319.1, read on the forward strand.
GGACACAATGGAGTTGTCAACCGTGATGGCGAGATCATGGAACGGGCAGTCCTTCAGTTCAGCTTGAGGTGGTGATCCGTCATCCACACTGATATGTCTGCCAGACATGCAGAGATGCGATTCGCCACCTGGTTATCAGAAGGGGGAAAGGAGAAGATTAATTGTGTGTCGTCTGCATAGCAATGACAGGAGAGACCATGTGAGGATATGACAGAGCCAAGTGATAATAGACAGTAACAGCAGTATACTGTAGGTTGGGGTAAAGGATAGATAATAGACAGTAACAGCAGTATACTGTAGGTAGGGGTAAAGGATAGATAATAGACAGTAACAGCAGTGTACTGTAGGTAGGGGTAAAGGATAGATAATAGACAGTAACAGCAGTATACTGTAGGTAGGGGTAAAGGATAGATAATAGACAGTAACAGCAGTATAAGGTAGGTTGGGGTAAAGGATAGATAATAGACAGTAACAGCAGTATACTGTAGGTAGGGGTAAAGGATAGATAATAGACAGTAACAGCAGTATACTGTAGGTAGGGGTAAAGGATAGATAATAGACAGTAACAGCAGTATACTGTAGGTAGGGGTAAAGGATAGATAATAGACAGTAACAGCAGTATACTGTAGGTTGGGGTAAAGCGACTAGACAACAGGGTAGATAATAGACAGTAACAGCAGTATACTGTAGGTAGGGGTAAAGCGACTAGATAATAGACAGTAACAGCAGTATACTGTAGGTAGGGGTAAAGGATAGATAATAGACAGTAACAGCAGTATACTGTAGGTAAGGGTAAAGGATAGATAGTAGACAGTAACAGCAGTATACTGTAGGTAGGGGTAAAGGGTAGATATAGACAGTAACAGCAGTATACTGTAGGTAGGGGTAAAGGATAGATAATAGACAGTAACAGCAGTATATATAATGAGTCAAAAGAGTTGGTGCAAAAGGAGATAGCCCGAGTAGCTATTTGGTTAGTAATACATGAACAAAAATGTAAACGCAACATGCAACAATTTCAAAGATTGTACTGAGTTGCAGTTCATATAAGGAAAATCAGTCAATTGAAATAAATTCATTAGGCCCTAATCTATGGATTTCACATGACTGGGAATACAGATATGCATCTGTTGGTCACAGATACATAAGAAAAAGGTAGGGGCGTGGATCAGAAAACCAGTCAGTATCTGGTGTTACCACCATTTGTCTCATGCAGCGCGACACATCTCCTTCACATAGAGTTGATAAGGCTGTTGATTGTAGCCTGTTGGAATGTTGTCCCACTCCTCTTCAATGGCTGTGCGAAGGTTGCTGGATTTTGGCAGGAACTGGAACATGCTATCGTACACATCAATCCAGAGCATCCCAAACATGCTCAATGGGTAACATGTCTGGTGAGTATGCAGGCCATGGAAGAACTGAGAAATCTTCAGATTCATGGAATTGTGTACAGATCCATGCGTCATGGGGCCCGTGCATTATCATGCTAAAACATGAAGTGATGGCGGTGGATAAATGGCATGACAATTTCTTCTTATTATTTTTTATTTCACCTTTATATAACCAGGTAGGCTAGTTGAGAACAAGTTCTCATTTACAACTGCGACCTGGCCAAGATAAAGCATAGCAATTCGACACATATAACAACACAGAGTTACACATGGAAAAATCTATATACAGCATGTGCAAATGAGGTAGGATAAGAGAGGTAAGGCAATAAATAAGTCATGGTGGCGAACTAATTACAATATTGCAATTAAACACTGGAAAGGTAGAATGTGCAGAAGATGAACGTGCAAGTAGAGATACTGGGGTGCAAAGGAGCAAGCTAGATAGATAAATACAGTATGGGGATGAGGTAGATTGGATGGACTGTTTACAGATGACCTGTGAGCTGTGAGCTGCTCTGACAGCTGGTGCTTAAAGCTAGTGAGGGAGATATGAGTCTCCAGCTTCAGAGATTTTTGCAGTTCGTTCCAGCCATTGGCAGCAGAGAACTGGAAGGAAAGGCGGCCAAAGGAAGAATTGGCTTTGGGGGTGACCAGTCAGATATACCTGCTGGAGCGCGTGCTACGGGTGGATGCTGCTATGGTGACCAGTGAGCTGAAATAAGGCGGGGCTTTACCTAGCAGAGACTTGTAGATGACCTGAAGCCAGTGGGTTTGGCGACTAGTATGGAGCGAGGGCCAGCCAACGAAAGCGTACAGGTCGCAGTGGTGGGTAGTATATGGGGCTTTGGTGACAAAACGGATGGCACTGTGATAGACTGCATCCAATTGCTGAGTAGAGTGTTGGAGGCTATTTTGTAAATGACATCGTGAAAGTCGAGGATCGGTAGGATGGTCAGTTTTACGAGGGTATGTTTGGCAGCATGAGTGAAGGATGCTTTGTTGCGAAATAGGAAGCCGATTCTAGATTTAATTTTTGTTTGGAGATGTTTAATGTGAGTCTGGAAGGAGAGTTTACAGTCTAACCAGACACCTAGGTATTTGTAGTTGTCCACATATTCTAAGTCAGAACCGTCCAGAGTAGTGATGCTGGACAGGCGGGCAGGTGCAGGCAGCGATCGGTTGAAGAGTATGCATTTAGTTTTACTTGCATTTAAGAGCAGTTGGAGGCAACGGAAGGAGAGTTGTATGGCATTGAAGCTCATCTGGAGGTTAGTTAACACAGTGTCCAAAGAAGGGACAGAAGTATACAGAATGGTGTCGTCTGCGTAGAGGTGGATCAAAGAATCACCAGCAGCAAGAGCGACATCATTGATGTATACAGAGAAGAGAGTCGGCCCGAGAATTGAACCCTGTGTCAACTGCCTGTGTATATTTGTTCCTAACGTCCCTGAAAAGTTGCATATCACGGGGGCTGTTCGATGCTGATGCAGAACGCCACAGGATGTTTTTGTGCTGGTCAAGGGCAGACGTCTGGAGTGAACCAAGGACTATATCTGTTCCTGGTTCAATTTTTTTGGAATGGGGCATGCTTATTTAAGATGGTGAGGAAGGCACTTTTAAAGAATAACCAGGCATCCTCTACTGACGGGATGAGGTCAATATCCTTCCAGGATACCCTGGCCAGGTCGATTAGAAAGGCCTGCTCGCAGAAGTGTTTTAGGGAGCGTTTGACAGTGATGAGGGGTGGTCGTTTGATCGCAGACCCATTATGGATGCAGGCAATGAGGCAGTGATCGCTGAGATCTTGGTTGAAAACAGCAGAGGTGTATTTGGAGGGCAAGTTGGTTAGGATGATATCTATGAAGGTGCCCGTGTTTACGGATTTGGGGTTGTACCTGGTGGGTTCATTGATAATGAGCCTCAGGATCTCGTCACAGTATCTTTGTGCATTCAAATTGCCATCGATAGAATGCAATTGTGTTCATTGCCTGTAGCTTATGCCTGCCTGCCCATACCATAACCCCACCACCATGGGGCACTCTTTTCACAATGTTGACATCAGCAAGGCGCTTGCCCACACAACGCCATTCACGTGGTCTGAGGTTGTGAGGCTGGTTGGTGCACTGCCAAATACTCTAAAGCAAAGTTGGAGGCGGCTTATGGTAGAGAAATTAACATAAAATTATCTGGCAACAGCTCTGGTGGACATTCCTGCAGTCAACATGCCAATTGCTCGCTCCCTCAAAATTTGAGACATGACAAAACAGAACAACCTATGTAATGATCATGCTTTTTAATATGCCACATCTGTCAGATGGATGGATTATCTTGGCAAAGGAGAAATGCTCACTAACAGGTATGTAAACTAATTTGTCCACAAAATTTGAGCCAAATAAGCTTTTTAATGCGTATGGGACATTTCTGGGATCTTTTTATTTCAGCTCATGAAACATGGGACCAACACTTTACATGTTGCGTTGATATTTTTGTTCATTGTATTTAACTATTTAGCATTCTTATTTATGGTTTGAGGATAGGAGCTTTTCATGGTCCTGCTGGTTCCAGACTTGTGGGGCCGGAGTCTTTGACAATTTTTAGGGCCTTCCTCTGACACCGCCTGGTATAGAGGTCCTGGATGGCATGGAGCTTGGTCCCAGTAATGTACTGGGCCGTACGCACTATCCTCTGTAGCGCCTTGTGGTAGGATGCCAAACAATTGCTATACCAAGCTGTGATCAAAATGCTCTCGGTGGTGCAGCTATAGAAGGGCCCATGCCAAATCTTGAGGCGTTGTCGTGCCTTCTTTATGACTATGTTGGTGTGTGTGGACACAGAAGTCACTAACTTCCTCCCTAATAGGCTGTCTCGGTGTCGTCGGTGATCAGGCCTACCACCGTTGTGTCGTCAACAAATTTTATGATGGTGTTAGAATCGTGAGTGGTCAGCCAGTCGTGGGGGAACAAGGATTACAGGAGGGGACTAAGCACCCACCCCTTAGGGGCCCCCGTGTTGAGGGTCAGCATGGCGGATGTGTTGTTGCTCTACCCTTACCACCTGGGGGAGGCCCGTCAGGAAGTCCAGGATCCAGTTGCAGAGGGAAGTGTTCAGTCCCAGGGTCCTGAGCTTAGTGAACAAAATTCTCACATAGGTGGTCCTCTTATCCAGGTGGGAAAGGGCAGTGTGGAGTGCAATAGAGATTGTGTCATCTGTTGGGGCGGTATGCGAATTGGAGTGGGGTCCAGGGTGTCTGGGATGATGGTGTTGATGTGAGGCCATGACCAGCCTTTCAAAGCATTTCATGGCTATAGATGTGAGTGCTACAGGGCGATAGTCACATTTAGACAGGTTACCTTGGTGTTCTTAGGCACAAGGACTATGGTGGTCTGCTTTAAATATGTATGTATTACAGACAGGGTCAGGGAATGGTTGGGAAATATCTAGTGAACTGTCGTTTCATTGGACCACTTCCGTATTGAGGCCATCACTAGTACTTCCTGTTTGAATTTTTTGTTTTTGTAATCAGGAGGATAGAGTTATGTTCAGATTTGCCCAAAGGGAGGACGAGGGAGAGTTTTGTAACGCGTCTCTGTGTGTGGAGTAAATGTCATCGAGAGTTTTTCTCGCCTCTAGTTGCGTAGGTGACATGCTGCTACAAAAAAACAAGGCAAAATTGATTTCAGTTTCTCTGCTTTAAAATCACCGGCGACGAGAAACACCACCTCTGGATGAGCATTTTCTTCTTGGCTTATAGCCCTATACAGCTGGCTGAGTGAGGTCTTATAGCCCTATACAGCTGGCTGAGTGAGGTCTTATAGCCCTATACAGCTGGCTGAGTGAGGTCTTATAGCCCTATACAGCTGGCTGAGTGAGGTCTTATAGCCCTATACAGCTGGCTGAGTGAGGTCTTATAGCCCTATACAGCTGACTGAGTGAGGTCTTATAGCCCTATACAGCTGACTGAGTGAGGTCTTATAGCCCTATACAGCTGACTGAGTGAGGTCTTATAGCCCTATACAGCTGACTGAGTGAGGTCTTATAGCCCTATACAGCTGACTGAGTGAGGTCTTATAGCCCTATACAGCTGACTGAGTGAGGTCTTATAGCCCTATACAGCTGGCTGAGTGAGGTCTTATAGCCCTATACAGCTGGCTGAGTGAGGTCTTATAGCCCTATACAGCTGGCTGAGTGAGGTCTTATAGCCCTATACAGCTGGCTGAGTGAGGTCTTATAGCCCTATACAGCTGGCTGAGTGAGGTCTTATAGCCCTATACAGCTGGCTGAGTGAGGTCTTATAGCCCTATACAGCTGGCTGAGTGAGGTCTTATAGCCCTATACAGCTGGCTGAGTGAGGTCTTATAGCCCTATACAGCTGGCTGAGTGAGGTCTTATAGCCCTATACAGCTGGCTGAGTGAGGTCTTATAGCCCTATACAGCTGGCTGAGTGAGGTCTTATAGCCCTATACAGCTGGCTGAGTGAGGTCTTATAGCCCTATACAGCTGGCTGAGTGAGGTCTTATAGCCCTATACAGCTGGCTGAGTGAGGTCTTATAGCCCTATACAGCTGGCTGAGTGAGGTCTTATAGCCCTATACAGCTGGCTGAGTGAGGTCTTATAGCCCTATACAGCTGGCTGAGTGAGGTCTTATAGCCCTATACAGCTGGCTGAGTGAGGTCTTATAGCCCTATACAGCTGGCTGAGTGAGGTCTTATAGCCCTATACAGCTGGCTGAGTGAGGTCTTATAGCCCTATACAGCTGGCTGAGTGAGGTCTTATAGCCCTATACAGCTGGCTGAGTGAGGTCTTATAGCCCTATACAGCTGGCTGAGTGAGGTCTTATAGCCCTATACAGCTGGCTGAGTGAGGTCTTAGTAGCAGCATCGGTTTGTGGTGGTAAATAGACAGCTACAAAAAATACATAGATGAAATCTCTCTTGGTAAATAGTGTTGGTCTACAGCATATCATGAGGTACTCTACCTCAGGCGAGCAGAACCTCGAGACTTCCTTAATATTAGAGATGGCGCACCAGCTGCTTTTAACAAAGAGACACACCCCTCCCCCTTTGCCTTACTTGATCCTGTCGTCCGGTCTAGACGATGTATGGACAAACCCACAAGGTACATAGTATCTATGTCCTTGTTCAGCCAAGACTACATAGAAATATAGAATATTACACACTTCTTCCGGGTCCAGTTGATAGGATAATAGGAGTTCATCCAATTTATTCTCCAGTAACTGCACATTCGCGAACTGAACAGAAGGCAATGGTGTTCTGATGTCCAGGAGTTGTTTTCAGTCATAGGAAATGATGGCAGAGGCATTAAGTTACAGAAAAACCAGCATCAGGAACCCTTAAAATGGTCGCTATCTATTGCAGCGCACCATCTCTTAGTCCTGTCTGTCTGTCTGCCTAGTCTTGTGTGTTTAAATTGGTAGAGCATGGCACTTGCGATGCCAGGGTTGTGGGTTCGATTCCAACGGGGGACCAGTATGAAAATGTATGCACTCACTATTATAAATCACTCTGGGTAAGAGTGTCTGCTAAATGACTGAAATGTAAATGTCTGTCTGTCCTCAGTACTAATCTGTCTGTCCTCAGTACTAGTCTGTCTGTCCTCGGTACTAATCTGTCTGTGTCTGTCCTCAGTACTAATCTGTCTGTCCTCAGTACTAATCTGTCTGTCCTCAGTACTAGTCTGTCTGTGTCTGTCCTCAGTACTAATCTGTCTGTGTCTTTCCTCAGTACTAATCTGTCTGTCCTCAGTACTAATCTATCTGTCTGTGTCTGTCCTCAGCTACCGCTCTATTCTCCAGTTAGTGAAGCCCTGGCATGATGAAGTGAAGGACTATGTGTTCCCATATCCCCGGGACTGCAACCCAAGGTGCCCCCTTAAATGCCACGGACCCATGTGCACACATTATACACAGGTAAGAAGACAGTCAAGGAAAAGTCATATTGTTGTATGGGCAGAATAAATTAATTTAAGATTCACATGCTTGACTTGAACTGTAGTGCAAATCTCCCATTTGACATCAATGCTTGATTGGAAAGTTGAATTTGAACCTGAACATTTTGATGATAGTGGTATTGATGATCCCTATTGTCTCTTTACTTTACAGATGGTTTGGGCCACAACAAACAAAGTTGGCTGTGCTGTACACACCTGTCAAAATATGAACATATGGGGGAACGTGTGGAAACAAGCTACATTCTTAGTGTGCAACTATTCGTCCAAGTAAGTAGACAGCTCTTTTTTAAAAAATTGATATTTCAGGAAGTAAGAATACAGTATCTTTAGGAATAAAGTCTTTTTTTTTTCACATCAACGTCTATGCTGTTGTCCTGTTACTTTTAACAATGGTAAACTGTAGTTCTGAGCATACCGATATTCAACCTGTTTGTTGAAAATAGTACGGTTCATTTCCTTCCATTGGAGCTTGATGATCTTCAGCACAAAACTCCTATATACTTCCCAGGTTCATTCCAACTCGTCCAGAACCGAAAAGAAGTCCAGAATAATTCCTCTCTTCCTTAGTTCTGTGATTAAAACACCTTGCCGTTTTATAAACCGTTGGGATTTGTGACCTCATAATACAGCTGACATGTTTTTAAATCACTAATGGCTTCCACACCTTGAAGAACACATGTGTTGGTGACTTAGGACATTTACATTTTAGTCATTTAGCAGACGCTCTTATCCAGTAGTGAATGCATACATTTCATACATTTTTTTTTATTAATTAATTTTTTCTCATACTGGTCCCCCATGGGAATTGAACCCACAACCCTGGCGTTGCAAACACCATGCTCTACCAACTGAGCTACACGGGACATGTGCATCTGTGTTTTATAAAAGCCCGTCAATCAAGAGAAGCATTTTCTTTCAACACGGACAACTGTGGCCACTATCAATGTAGCCACTCACAGGCTGATGAAGTCACCCACAATAATGAAGTCACCCACAATATGTGAAAAAATTCTACCGTTATCTCTCTGGCTAGCTTTTACATTCCCTAACTACATTCCCTATAAAATAGTTATATAGTTTATATGCTATCTTATACCTGAATCCCAGACCACTCTGTGCCAGTATTAACTCTGTGTCTGTCTGTCTTGTGTTTTCCCAGAGGGAACTGAATCGTACCAGTATTAACTCTGTGTCTGTCGGTCTTGTGTTTTTCCCAGGGGGAACTGGATCGGAGAGGCACCCTATAAAGTAGGCGTCCCGTGCTCCGCCTGTCCCCCGAGCTACGGAGGGTCCTGTTCCAATAACATGTGCTTCCCAGCCCTCAACACAAACTATCTGCAGTGGTTCAAATAGAGCCAGGAGTCCCTGTCCAGACTTAAGGCTACGTCCCCAAAATCACACCCTATTCCCTATTGCCATTTGGTGCTAACACGCTGACCCTCGACCCCAACACAGAGACTTTTTCCCTCCTGAAGGATTTGCACAACAGTTGTGGAAAACACACTTATTTAAGATTAAAACATACATTTATAATAATGTGTACATAGAATTCATGTTTGGTTTTTTTTAAAACTTTTTTTCCCAGAAGTTTTTATTTTATTGATTATCATGTGATGAATTAGATTGATTGATTGATTGATTGATACAGTAGGATGATAATTTATCTTGTGAAGTATGTTTCCTAACAGTGTTACAGTATTATGGGTTTACCATTGGTCATGTACCCATAGAATGTGGATACGCATAGATGTGCCTCACAATGGTCAAATGAATACAAGTTATTGACATTTCAACGCTACGGTAGCAAGCAAAATGTGTTATGAAAAGTGATTGTTAACTTTTACATTTTTTTTTTTGCTGCTTAGCTAATCATCTTGGCTAACTGTGGAGAGAAATAGTTAACTTATGTACCGTTAATTAGGGCTCGATTCAATCTGTACCAATTCTACGGCGCAATAGACATTGAAAGGCAATGTTACCTAGTGAGCGGAGGCCGCGCTCACGGTAAACACCGAATACGTCCGACTCAATCGGAAATTACTTTTAAATTTCAATCGCGTAGTGTCTCTGAACTTTAGTGATTCAGATGGAATCGACCCCTTTAAGCCACCGCAAATCTCTCTTAGCTAGCAAACGCAACACTGTGTCCTAAACTGCAAGGTGTTTCCAGCGATGTTTCCTTTTTTGTCTGTTATAGTCTGTTATAGTGTGCTGCGTTTTAACGCACCTTGCAATAAATCCCAGCATGTGTAAATGGTGCTGAAGGCATTACACACAATGTGTAGGTTATGCCTTGTCATGGTTAGAAGAACATGGCCTCAGGCCTCAGACCTCAACTGACATGAAGCACTCAACCACTAGGCTACCAATCCACATAGCAACTGAAGCTAACCCAAACGATAGGCTACCAATCCACATTGCAACTGAAGCTAACCCAAACGATAGGCTGCCAATCCACATAGCAACTGAAGCTAACCCAAACAATAGGCTGCCAATCCACATAGCAACTGAAGCTAACCCAACAGGCTACCAATCCACATAGCTAACCCAACAGCCTACCAAACCACATAGCTCAGCCAATAGGTTACCAAACCACACAGCTCAGCCAGTAGGTTACCAAACCACACAGCTCAGCCAGTAGGCTACCAAACCACACAGCTCAGCCAGTAGGCTACCAAACCACATAGCTCAGCCAGTAGGTTACCAAACCACACAGCTCAGCCAGTAGGTTACCAAACCACATAGCTCAGCCAGTAGGTTACCAAACCACACAGCTCAGCCAGTAGGTTACCAAACCACATAGCTCAGCCAGTAGGCTACCAAACCACACAGCTCAGCCAGTAGTCTACCACACCACACAGCTCAGCCAGTAGTCTACCACACCACACAGCTCAGCCAGTAGTCTACCACACCACACAGCTCAGCCAGTAGTCTACCACACCACACAGCTCAGCCAGTAGGCTACCAAACCACACAGCTCAGCCAGTAGTCTACCACACCACACAGCTCAGCCAGTAGGCTACCAAACCACATAGCTCAGCCAATAGGTTACGAAACCACACAGCTCAGCCAGTCGGTTACCAAACCACATAGCTCAGCCAGTAGGTTACCAAACCACACAGCTCAGCCAGTAGGCTATCAAACCACACAGCTCAGCCCAGTAGGCTACCACACCCACACAGCTCAGCCAGTAGGCTATCAAACCACACAGCTCAGCCAATAGGTTACCAAACCACACAGCTCAGCCAGTAGGCTACCCAACACCACACAGCTCAGCCAGTAGGCTATCAAACCACACAGCTCAGCCAGTAGGCTACCACACCACACAGCTCAGCCAATAGGTTCCAATAGGTTCAGTTCTGGTTGCTAAAGGACAGGTTCAGTTCTGGTTGCTAGAGGACAGGTTCAGTACTGGTTTCTATAGGACAGGTTCAGTTCTGGTTGCTAAAGGACAGGTTCAGTACTGGTTGCTATAGGACAGGTTCAGTACTGGTTGCTATAGGACAGGTAAAGTTCTGGTTGCTAAAGGACAGGTTCAGTTCTGGTTGCTATAGGACAGGTTCAGTTCTGGTTGCTAAAGGACAGGTTCAGTTCTGGTTGCTATAGGACAGGTTCAGTACTGGTTGCTATAGGACAGGTTCAGTACTGGTTGCTAAAGGACAGGTTCAGTACTGGTTGCTAAAGGACAGGTTCACTACTGGTTGCTATAGGACAGGTTCAGTACTGGTTGCTAGAGGACAGGTTCAGTTCTGGTTGCTATAGGACAGGTTCACTACTGGTTGCTATAGGACAGGTTCAGTTCTGGTTGCTATAGGACAGGTTCTGTTCTGGTTGCTATAGGACAGGTTCAGTACTGGTTGTTAGAGGACAGGTTCAGTTCTGGTTACTAAAGGACAGGTTCAGTTCTGGTTGCTATAGGACAGGTTCAGTACTGGTTGCTATAGGACAGGTTCAGTACTGGTTGTTAGACGACAGGTTCAGTTCTGGTTGCTATAGGACAGGTTCAGTTCTGGTTGCTATAGGACAGGTTCAGTACTGGTTGCTATAGGACAGGTTCAGTACTGGTTGCTATAGGACAGGTTCTGTTCTGGTTGCTATAGGACAGGTTCAGTACTGGTTGCTATAGGACAGGTTCAGTACTGGTTGCTATAGGACAGGTTCTGTTCTGGTTGCTATAGGACAGGTTCAGTACTGGTTGCTATAGGACAGGTTCAGTACTGGTTGCTATAGGACAGGTTCTGTTCTGGTTGCTATAGGACAGGTTCAGTACTGGTTGCTATAGGACAGGTTCAGTACTGGTTGCTAAAGGACAGGTTCACTACTGGTTGCTATAGGACAGGTTCAGTACTGGTTGCTATAGGACAGGTTCAGTACTGGTTGCTAAAGGACAGGTTCACTACTGGTTGCTATAGGACAGGTTCAGTACTGGTTGCTATAGGACAGGTTCAGTTCTGGTTGCTATAGGACAGGTTAAGTACTGGTTGCTATAGGACAGGTTCAGTTCTGGTTGCTATAGGACAGGTTCAGTACTGGTTGTTAGAGGACAGGTTCAGTACTGGTTGCTATAGGACAGGTTCAGTACTGGTTGTTATAGGACAGGTTCAGTACTGGTTGTTAGAGGACAGGTTCACTACTGGTTGCTATAGGACAGGTTCAGTACTGGTTGCTATAGGACAGGTTCAGTACTGGTTGTTATAGGACAGGTTCAGTACTGGTTGTTAGAGGACAGGTTCACTACTGGTTGCTATAGGACAGGTTCAGTACTGGTTGCTATAGGACAGGTTCAGTACTGGTTGCTATAGGACAGGTTCAGTACTGGTTGTGTTGCTTGTTGTTTGTCTTTTAACATGACTCTGGGCATTCCATACAGTAGGCTCAGTGGAATGTGTACACCATGGGACAGATGAAAAGTATTAAATTGAAAGTATCCAGGTTTGTCCTTACAGCATGTGTTTTGGTCGATGGCTTGATTCTGTTGTGTTTAATGTTGTATAATGTTCACTGAACTGTTTTCAGCTCTTAGATGGAGAACCATTTCATAGAATATTGTGTACATGGATAACCCTCATACCCAGAACATTAATATCCTCGTACTACATTCATACTGTAAGTTATATGCCAGAAATATTTAATTAAAGGATGTTTTTTTTATTTGTATTGTTTTGTAAAATAGACTTTACATAAATGTGGAATTCTTTCCAATTGCATACTGGTTTTGATTGAGGTAACACATTAAGATAACAATAAAAAAAAACTTGTATTGTTTCCTCCAATTTAGTGTGGTTGGTAATGTAATTTAGTATGGTTGGTATGGTAATTTAGTATGGTCGGTATGGTAATTTTGTATGGTTGGTATGGTAATTTAGTATGGTTGGTATGGTAATTTAGTATGGTTGGTATGGTAGTTTAGTATGGTTGGTATGGTAGTTTAGTATGGTTGGTATGGTAATTTAGTATGGTTGGTATGGTAATTTAGTATGGTTGGTATGGTAATTTATTATGGTTGGTATGGTAATTTAGTGTGGTCGTTATGTTAAAATAATATATAATAACTAAGCACTAGTATTGGCAAGCAAAATCTTCCACAATTCTAATTTGGCAAATATGTCAGAATTCCTTTTTAATCTAGGTCAGGAAGTGAATTCTCTCCCAACTCTACTGTATTATACAGTCTCTATACAGTCTCTATGGGACTATCATAATACAATATCATAATAACAGTCCTACTATATCATAATACTATATCATAATAACAGTCCTACTATATCATAATACTATATCATAGTAACAGTCCTACTATATCATAATAACAGTCCTACTATATCATAATAACAGTCCTACTATATCATAATACTATATCATAATAACAGTCCTACTATATCATAATACTATATCATAGTAACAGCCCTACTATATCATAATACTATATCATAATAACAGCCCTACTATATCATAATAACAGTCCTACTATATCATAATACTATATCATAGTAACAGCCCTACTATATCATAATAACAGTCCTACTATATCATAATACTATATCATAGTAACAGCCCTACTATATCATAATACTATATCATAATAACAGTCCTACTATATCATAATACTATATCATAGTAACAGCCCTACTATATCATAATAACAGTCCTACTATATCATAATACTATATCATAATAACAGTCCTACTAAATCATAATAACAGTCCTACTATATCATAGTAACAGTCCTACTATATCATAATACTATATCATAATAACAGTCCTACTATATCATAATACTATATCATAATAACAGCTCTACTATATCATAATACTATATCATAATAACAGTCCTACTATATCATAATAACAGCCCTACTATATCATAATAACAGTCCTACTATATCATAATACTATATCATAATAACAGCCCTACTATATCATAATACTATATCATAGTAACAGTCCTACTATATCATAATAACAGTCCTACTATATCATAATAACAGCCCTACTATATCATAATAACAGTCCTACTATATCATAATACTATATCATAATAACAGTCCTACTATATCATAATAACAGTCCTACTATATCATAATAACAGTCCTACTATATCATAATACTATATCATAGTAACAGTCCTACTATATCATAATAACAGTCCTACTATATCATAATAACAGTCCTACTATATCATAATACTATATCATAATAACAGTCCTACTATATCATAATAACAGTCCTACTATATCATAATAACAGTCCTACTATATCATAATAACAGTCCTACTATATCATAATACTATATCATAGTAACAGTCCTACTATATCATAATAACAGTCCTACTATATCATAATACTATATCATAATAATAGTCCTACTATATCATAATACTATATCATAATAACAGTCCTACTATATCATAATAACAGTCCTAGTCTGGAGAAATACAATAATAAAATAAGCTATATGACTCATGCACAGAATACTCTAAAAATAATTGGTTCCTCTAAATGCCCCTCCTCTTTTCCATTTATGGGCAGGGCAACACGTGACATCATGTTGGTCCTGTACCTTTGTATTGACATTGGCTAGTTATGACATGATAATAACATGTTGTTACTGTATATGGTCAATTAACCTGATTTATGGTTTGGTTTCATAGCCTCTCTCTCTCTCTCTCTCTCTCTCTCTCTCTCTCTCTCTCTCTCTCTCTCTCTCTCTGTATGTCTCTCTCTGTATGTCTCTCTCTGTATGTCTCTCTCTCTTTCTCTCTCTCTGTCTCTCTCTCTCTCTCAGTGAGCTGGGTTTATTCACTTCAATACATCCTGTTAGCCTACATAGCTGTGTATTTATTACAACGGCTTGCTGACATAGAGCAAAACATCTCTCGTCTCTAAATGCTTTAATAAATATTCACTCCCCATGCTGCTTGGAAAAAAAGATAATAGCCATACTTATGCCAAGTCAAGGAATAACAGGCTAAGGAATTTACTACACAAGACAATGGATTATGTTACAGGTATTTTTATTGTCTCATTGGACTACTACTCTGCTGACCCAACGTAAATATATTCAGACGGATTTAACTATAATAAAACAGAACCAAAACAACATATCCCGAGCGCTGCAGGTCCAAATGGGCATGAGGTTTTACGACGAGGTGGAGACATAAAGACCCTACAGTCCATATCCACCTCAGCCCTGACACCAACGGGTCATATACCCCATACAACTTGGACCAGGAAACCTGCTGTAACACACACACACACGCACGCATTTCTGGAATGTCAACGTCACTTACCTTCTGTTTATTATGACTTCAAGGAAGGGGTTCAGTGGAACACACGCACACGCACACACACACACACACACACACACACACACACACACACACACACACACACACACACACACACACACACACACACACACACACACACACCACACATACACACACACACAGGTGGCAAATGGCACCAACCTCACTACAGACTGAAGGAGTCTCTGAGAGTTGAGACCAACCTCACTACAGACTGAAGGAGTCTCTGAGAGTTGAGACCAACCTCACTACAGACTGAAGGAGTCTCTGAGAGTTGAGACCAACCTCACTACAGACTGAAGGAGTCTCTCTGAGAGTTGAGACCAACCTCACTACAGACTGAAGGAGTCTCTCTCTGAGAGTTGAGACCAACCTCACTACAGACTGAAGGAGTCTCTCTCTCTGAGAGTTGAGATCAACCTCACTACAGACTGAAGGAGTCTCTCTCTCTGAGAGTTGAGACCAACCTCACTACAGACTGAAGGACTCTCTCTGAGAGTTGAGACCAACCTCACTACAGACTGAAGGAGTCTCTGAGAGTTGAGCCCAACCTCACTACAGACTGAAGGAGTCTCTGAGAGTTGAGACCAACCTCACTACAGACTGAAGGAGTCTCTCTCTCTGAGAGTTGAGCCCAACCTCACTACAGACTGAAGGAGTCTCTCTCTGAGAGTTGAGACCAACCTCACTACAGACTGAAGGAGTCTCTGAGAGTTGAGCCCAACCTCACTACAGACTGAAGGAGTCTCTCTGAGAGTTGAGACCAACCTCACTACAGACTGAAGGAGTCTCTCTCTGAGAGTTGAGACCAACCTCACTACAGACTGAAGGAGTCTCTGAGAGTTGAGATCAACCTCACTACAGACTGAAGGAGTCTCTCTCTGAGAGTTGAGACCAACCTCACTTCAGTTTGTATTAACCTCTTACATCTAGACGTTCCGCTAGCGGAACACCTGCTCCAATATCCAATGATAGGCGTGGCGCGAATTACAAATTCCTCAAAAATACAAAAACTTCAATTTTTCAAACATATGACTATTTCACAGCATTTTAAAGATAAGACTCTCCTTTATCTAACCACACTGTCCGATTTCAAAAAGGCTTTACAGCGAAAGCAAAACATTAGATTATGTCAGCAGAGTACCCAGCCAGAAATAATCAGACACCCATTTTTCAAGCTAACATATAATGTCACAAAAACCCAGAAGACAGCTAAATCCAGCACTAACCTTTGATGATCTTCATCAGATGACACACCTAGGACATTATGTTATACAATACATGCATGTTTTGTTCAATCTATTTCATATTTATATCAAAAAACAGCTTTTTACATTAGCATGTGACGTTCAGAACTAGCATACCCCCCGCAAACTTCCGGGGAATTTACTAACAATTTACTAAATTACTCACGATAAATGTTCACAAAAAGCATAACAATTATTTTAAGAATTATAGATACAGAACTCCTCTATGCACTCGATATGTCCGATTTTAAAATAGCTTTTTGGTGAAAGCACATTTTGCAATATTCTAAGTACATAGGCCAGCCATCACGGGCTAGCTATTTAGACACCCGGCAAGTTTAGCCTTCACCAAAATCTGATTTACTATAACAAAAATGTTATTACCTTTGTTGTCTTCGTCAGAATGCACTCCCAGGACTGCTACTTCAATAACAAATGTTGGTTTGGTCCCAAATAATCCATCGTTAAATCCGAATAGCGGCGTTTTGTTCGTGCGTTCCAGAAACTATCCGAAATGGTAAATCAGGGTCGTGCGCATGGCGCAATTCGTGACAAAAAAATTCAAAATATTCCATTACCGTACTTCGAAGCATGTCAACCGCTGTTTAAAATCAATTTTTATGCAATTTATCTCGTAAAAAAGCGATAATATTCCGACCGGGAATCTCCTTTTCGGTAAACAGAGGAAAAATCACAAAGACGGGGGCGGCCAGGGCACGCGCCTAAGCCCACAGTCCCTTGATCGGCCACTTGAGAAAGGCGATAATGTGTTTCAGCCTGGGGCAGGAATGACGACATTCAGGTTTTTCCCGGGCTCTGAGAGCCTATTGGAGCCGTGGGAAGTGTCACGTTAGAGCAGAGATCCTTTGTAATGGAATGAGATGGCAAAGAAAGACAATAAATGGTCAGACAGGCCACTTCCTGTAAAGGAATCTCTCAGGTTTTGACCTGCCATTTGAGTTCTGTTATACTCACAGACACCATTCAAACAGTTTTAGAAACTTTGGAGTGTTTTCTATCCAAAGCCAATAATTATATGCATATTCTAGTTACTGGGCAGGAGTAGTAACCAGATTAAATCGGGTACGTTTTTTATCCAGCCGTGAAAATACTGCCCCCTAGCCATAACAGGTTAAGCTGGAGAAGTGTCTTCTTAGATGGGCTTATAAAGGGGAACTGCACTGATTTTGCCTAGTACTTTTACAAATGTTTTGGTCTGCTCCAAATAAAACGTTGGCTTGGAACTGACAGAGTCCAAACACAAGTTGGTTTGTGGGTGTGGATTGTGGGTGTGGATTGTGGGTGTGGATTGTGGGTGTGGATTGTGGGTGTGGCTTGTGGGTGTGGATTGTGGGTGTGGCTTGTGGATGTGGCTGTGGGTGTGGATTGTGGGTGTGGTTTGTGGGTGTGGCTTACGGGTGTGATTTGTGGGTGTGGTTTGTGGGTGTGGATTGTGGGTGTGGCTTGTCGGTGTGACTTGTGGGTGTGACTTGTGGGTGTGGTTTGTGGGTGTAGCTTATCGGTGTGATTTGTAGGTGTGGTTTGTGGGTGTGGCTTGTGGGTGTAGCTTGTGGGTGTGGATTGTGGGTGTGGATTGTGGGTGTGGTTTTATGTGCCACCACCAAGACACACCCCATCTATCAGAACCTTACCCGTTGCTGAGTATCTAAACTGTCACCTGTAACAAAACAACACTATGGTAGATGGCATCCAAAGGTTTAAGAGTAGTAGCAGCTGCACTTTGATAAATAATATCACCATAATCAACAACAGATAAAAAGGTTGACTGAATAATCTGCTTCCTACTGCTCAGAGAAAGACACCATCTGTTTCTGTAGAAAAAGACAACTTCAAATCTTATCTTAACCAGATCATCTATATGTTTTATAAACATCAAATCCATATCAATCCAAATGCCAAAATGTTTATATGTGGGGACACATTCGATTGGAGAACCATCTAATGAATGAACATGTAATTCATCCAAGATATTTTTACCAGAGTTTAAAACAACGTGCATTTTGTTTTGCCCGTACTAACCATATTAAGCACAAGTTTTAAACCTGCAAAGGATTCCTACATAGCTATAAAATATGACTATAGTTTTGACAGATCAACATTTTGAGGCAATGGCATCATCCTCATATAGAGTTTTACTTTTTTAACAGTGACCAATGGTGTTTATATAAATAGTGACGAGAAAAGTTGACTATCGACCCCTGTGTTACACCTTTATGCATTTCAAGACATTCAGACTCAACCCCATCAATCACGATTATCAAGAATCAAGGTAAGACCCAAATGCAGACTGTGTTGAAGTAACAATGTGTATTGTAACAACAGGGGCAGGCAGACGACAGGTCAAGGCAGGCAGGGGTCAATAATCCAGAGTAGTGGGGCAAAGGTAAATGATGGCAGGCAGGCTCAGGGTCAGGACAGGCAGAGGCTTACATTTTTGTATTCTCACATCTCTAGCACAAACAACTGGGCAATGGTCACAAATGTCTTGGGAGAACACACAATTAGAAACATATTTCTCTGGTATATTTGTTAAAATAACATCAAATCAGATTTGAAGGATATTTAAGGTTGAACAGTGTAGGCTTAGTCACCAGCTGGGTTAGGTTTAGGTCATTACACATGTCTTTTAGAATATCTGAAGCTTGCGTTTTCCAATCATAATTGAGGTCGCCCAGGATAATAACTTCTGATTTAGTACAAGAAGACAACAAACTAGTTAACTCTTCGAGTGTACAAAGGTTAGCCGAGGGAGGACGGTAAGACCCTTATAACAGTTATGGAGACATTTTCCCCCAGAAAAAGGCTTAACGATAGTAGCTAAAAACATTTTAGCAATGGAAATTAATTTCAGTAAAGAGACAAGAGAAATTATTTTAAATAAGAAAGGCCTCTCCACCACCTCTACCTTGTCAGCTCCGAGCACATTATAACCCTCAATATTAATATCAGAAAAGTCCAGAATGTCCCCAGAGATCCACGTTTCAGGCAGAGGTCGGCATTCCAGAGGTGGAGCAAAGGTACAGGTACGGCAGGCAGGCAGGCTCAGAGACAGGCAGTGGTCAGGCGGGCGGGTACAGGGTCAGGACAGGCAGAGGTCAAAAGCCGGAGGACGATGAAAAAGAGAGACTGGGGGGAGACCCAGGAGCTGAGCCAAACCGCAGGTAGGCTTGAACAAACAAGACGAACTGGCAACAGACAGACAGAAAACACAGGTATAAATACACCGGGGATAATGGGGAAGATGGGCGACACCTGGAGGTGGGTGGAGACAAGCACAAGGACAGGTGAAACAGATCAGGGAGTGACAACGATGGCCTGAGTTCTGTCACTAAAATAATCATGAAACCATGAACAGACGTCAGAACTCAGGCCAATCGAGGACCACTTAGTCAATAAAATAGTGTTGTGTCTTTGGCTATGCCAGATTAAGTGATATCTCATGCTATTCTATAAAATCCTTTCTTTGTAATTAATATTACCTGATTAAGCTAATCATGTAAATGTAATTAACTAGAAAGTTGGGGCACCACGGAAGAACGTTTATAGAGCCGTTATCTTCCGAATAAACTCTTAAAATACTTAGTAATCTTTTACATCGATAGCCATCATCTTAATCATCTTATTTTCAGTCTCATAATGAAAGTTGTAAATTCTTGGTTATCTTCACGAACCCTGGCTAACAAGTTGAATCAGCAATACAAAATTGGGTTTAACTATTTATTTACTAAATACCTAAACCAATCACACAGAATTACAAATACACAGAATACAATGATGTCATACAGAAAACATCCCTGGTGGACGGAACATGTATGAAAGCTGGTTACACAAAGGAAAGGGGGTTGGGCTTGAATGAAAGAGCGGGAAGACTTAGGAACAAAGAAACAGCAGCTATGCTATCGTAAATACATTATCTTATGCATTACTAAAATACCGCCCATTTGGAAAAGGAAAATGCAATAAATATTTACTCTGAGCTGCGCTTCGGTAGATTGGTCGTAGATGCTGGCCGGGTTGGCCAACAGATCTTCCTGTCCTCGGAAGAATGTCTCTGGTGGTAAATTCGATACGTGGTGGTATCTTCGTCTGTTTGTTAGACTGGATCCGTCGTCCGTCCTTTCCTAGCCCACGTCTACAGCGGCCGCTGCTAACTCAACGGCTAGGAAGTATCACTTCTGTAGTGAATAAGCTCAAAGTTCATACCATTCGCCACCAAAGCTCACGCCGAGGTTGGCTTAGTTCTGTACTTGACATGTGTGTCCTTCTAACGTAGAGGCTGCAGACCTCACGTACTGGAACAATGGTTATCTTTTCGTCAAAGGCTTATATAGTGGAAAGGGGGAAGGATGTGTTTCATCGTTTATAACCCCTGTCTCTTCACAGGGGTGGGCCACTGATCAAGCAGGGCACTTTCCTTATGAAAACCCAATTCTCTCATTTGGAAGCTAAAATTACATTTAATCTCCTAACAAACAATTTCAATATCAAACATTTCAATTGCATAACAATTCCATGTGACTCTGATAACTAGAGGGTGTATACTTTCTCAGATACAGTTTATGTCATCCTGTCATCAGTCATAATGTCTCAGATGACAACCGAACTGACATCCATACTCATTACGTTCCCAAGCATATTTCCAACTGGTTTTATTACCAAAATATGGTTCCTTTCCCCATTTGTTTGATGTTCCCAGACTCTCTATATTTAACAGGACAGCAGTCCTTCAGGTCAGCAGTCCTTCAGTAGGGTCAGAAAGAGAGGGGAAGGGAGAAAGGTATTTATGGGGGGGGTCATAAACCTTACCCACAGGCCAACATCATGACAATAGCATGATCAGCAGTATCAAAAGCTTTTTGACAGGTCCACAAACCTAGCAACACAGTTCAGTTTTAGTATCTATAGCATTGACAAGATCATTAACAACTGAAGTGGTTGCTGTAATAGGGACATGCCCAGGCCTAAACCCTGATTGGATGTCCAGGCTTAAACCCTGATTGGTTTACATTCAAAATACATTTCTCAGATAAAAAAAGAGCCAAGTTGTACATTTACAAGGGATTCTAGAATCTTAACTAGACAAGGAAGCCTAGACAAGGAAGCCTAGACAAGGAAGCCTTGAAATGGGGCGATAACAATTAACATCACTACTGTCCCCGTCCTTATGGAGTGGCAGCACAACAGCTGATTTCCATACATATGGAATGTTTCCTGATAACAATGTTAAATAAACAATGTGGATTATTGATCGAACAATGACAGGTGCTGCTTAATAAACAGACTAGGATCCAATTGATTGCCTCCTGTGGATTACTTGTCTATTGCTAGCAAATGCATCCAGGATTTCTTTTTCTGTAAATAGCCTAAAAGAAAAAAAAGTTTTGACTATAATTTCTCTGATCATTCAGCAAGTTTCCCATCTATCAGCATCCAGCCCAGTATCATTGTGAATAGGCTTACAAGTTCTTCCAGAGAGAGAGCCCGCTGAAAGGAAATGGTGATTAAAGGCATCAATGATGTTATTGTTTTCCCCGTAATGAAGCCAGAGTCTGAATTAATTTGTCGTGGAAGAGAGGAGGAAGTAGAACCAGTCAGGGATTTGATCGTTTTCCAAAATGTAGCAGGGTTCCCATTACAATCAAAAGAATGGTTACATAATAATCAGATTTAGCCTTTCAGATTTATTTATTTTTAACACAATGATTCCTCAGTTGTTTAAAAGCTTGCCAGTCCGATGCCTAAGCTTGTGTTCCTGGCCTTTGACCCAAGCATAATTTCTTTTATGAATGACTTCTGATAATCTGATAATTCCGGAGTGTTCAAGGCATTCCATCTAACTTTAACCCTTCAATTTTTTTTGAAAGGAGAATGATTATCCCCAATAGTATTGAAGACTTCTGCAAAAAGGCTCAAAGCTAAATCAGGTTCAGGGATCAGCTGAAATACAATCAAAACCACTAAAATAAAGATCATGTAAAAACATGTGTTCACTGAAGTTTTTAAAGCTCCTTTTTTTGTGATGACACAAGGCTTACATTTTTGTATTCTCACATCTCTAGCACAAACTACTGGGCAATGGTCACAAATGTCTTGGGAGAACACACAATTAGAAACATATTTCTCTGGTATATTTGTTAAAATAACATCACATCAGAGTTGAAGGATATTTAAGGTTGAGCAGTGTAGGCTTAGTCACCAGCTGGGTTAGGTTTAGGTAATTACACATGTCTTTTAGATTGGGAAACGCAGGCTTCAGACAATCATAATTGAGGTCACCCAGGATAATAACTTCTGATTTAGTAAAAGAAGACAACAAACTAGTTAACTCTTTGAGTGTACAAAGGTTAGCCGAGGGAGGACGGTAAGACCCTTATAACAGTTATGGAGACATTTTCCCCCAGAAAAAGGCTTAACGATAGTAGCTAAAAACATTTTAGCAATGGAAATGAATTTCAGTAAAGAGACAGAGAAATTATTTTGAATAAGAACGGCCTCTCCACCACCTCTACCCTGTCAGCTCAGAGCACATTATAACCCTCAATATTAATATCAGAAAAGTCCAGAATGTCCCTAGAGATCCACGCTTCAGTCAATACCAGAATGTCCGAATTAATCTGCATAGCCCAGATCTTCACGTAATCCAATTCAGGAAGTAAGATCCTGATGTTCAGATGCATCAACCCAAGTCCTTTACGTTTAAAAAAAATATTAAAGTCAATCTCCAATTCAAACAAGCTACTTTCAATAGGCGGTTGCAGGCCCTGTCTGATGGTTGATATTGATATAGTTAGTATGGCTATAAGATTGGATAGTAATTCCCAATAGTAATAGAGGAAGAAATTGGAGTTACTTTTCCATGGTTAGCACCATAGGGCCTAAGGCCGCAGCCAATATCAATATGAGGAACTCTCAGACCGTAACCAATGATGGAATGTTATAAACTGACTTACATGGGCTGTGGTTGCTATTGTTCAACAGCCCCATGCCCTCCGTGTGATTGGACAACCGAGGGGGTATTCAAGTTTATGGAATTCAAATTTGAACTAAAAGCACAGAGTCAGCAGACCACAATGGGCTGCTCTTTTGAGCCAACAAAAGATGGGAGGTCGGGGTAGGATAGGAAGGGTGGGTGAGATGGGAGGAAAGAGGTGACTTTACAAGGGATGGGGTCTCTGCAGGGCAACACTGGCCAGTCATTCTGAGCCTGGCAACATGGTAGTGAGGCAGTGGCACGACGACCATGCTGAGGAGTGGGAAAGGAGAAGATGTTAGAGTGGATCCATGGGTCCTAATGCTGGCCTGTTTTGTTCCTTGGTTGTGTTTATTGTGTGTCCTAGTGCTGGCCTTTCTTCTCGTCTGTGGTTGGGGTTCTGGTTTGCTTCCTATAACTGTGGTGATCATACAAACTGTGTGATTCAATCTAGCTATCACACTGTGTGGATTAATTGACTTTAGCTGAAACTTTTTTTATTTTAGTGGATTTTAACATCCGGAGAAATGGCAGAGCGCCAAATTCAATTTAAATTACTATAAATATTAAACTTTCATGAACTCACAAGTGCAATACATCAAAATAAAGCTTAACTTGTTGTTAATCCAGCCAAGGTGTCAGATTTCAAAAAGGCTTTACGGCGAAAGCAAACCGTGCGATTATCTGAGGACAGCGTCCAGCACACAAATGCATAACAAATAATTTTCAACCAGGGAGTTGCGACACGAAAGTCAGAAGTAGCGATATAATATATGCCTTACCTTTGAAGATCTTCTTCTGTTGGCACTCCAAAATGTCCCAGTTACATTACAAATGGTCCTTTTGTTCGATAAATTCCTTCTTTACATCCATAAAAACTCAGTTTAGCTGGCGCGCTTCAGTCAATAATCCACTCGGTTTCCCTCCTTCAAAATACATACAAAATGAATCCCAAACGTTACCAATAAACTTATCCAAACAAGTCAATCAACGTTTATAATCATTCCTTAGGTACCCTAATATGCAAATAAACAATCAAATTTAAGATGGAGAATCGTTACTGTCTTTACCGGAGATAAACAAAAAGAACGCGCTCTCTCGGCCATGCGTTTGGAAACACTACAGCCAAAATGGGGACCACTTAGAAAAACTACAACTTCTCCCTCATTTTTCCAAAAACCAGCCTGAAACTCTTTCTAAAGACTGTTGACATCTAGTGGAATCCCTAGGAACTGCAATCGGGGACGATTTCGCCCTATTATAAATGTGCCAGGCATTGAAATCAGTGGTATGCTGAACTGTTTTATTTTTTATGGTTTGTCCTCAGGTTTTCGCCTGCCATTTCAGTTTTGTTATACTCACAGACATTATTTTAACAGTTTTAGAAACGTTAGAGTGTTTTCTATCCAAATATATGCATATCCTAGCTTCTGGGCCTGAGTAGCAGGCAGTTTACTTTGGGCACTCTTTTCATCCGGATGTCAAAATACCGCCCCCTATCCCAAATACATTTTTGCTGAATTTTTCCAAAATGGCTACTACAACTTTCAGCCATATGGAGAAACGTACTTTTTCCAGATTGGCGGCTACCATCTTCAGAGACTACGGTGAACGTTTCATCCCATGTAGGAGCTGCACTTTTTTTGCACATAATATTGTCTTGGCAAATGTCCAATGTGGAAACTGTCATCTTATTGAGGAATATTTGTCGGAGCTGGATGTACAGAGTTAACAAATTGAGACATTGTAGCGACCCACAATAAACACAACCAAGGAACAAAACTGGCCAGCACTAGGCCCCAGCATAACAACAGCAAGGAGAGAGCGATTACTTACTCAATGCGATAAAATGATGGAGCCCATCAAAACAGCAACACAACAAAGGCTGTGTTACCAGTATGATAGCCAGGAGAGAAGCACCATGGAAGGGATGTAGTTTCCAGTACAGGTCGGTGGAAAGCGCTACACCGGGCCGCAGGAGAGTCAAAGAGACTAAATCCAAGTGGACTTCAAGTTAGGCAATAGTCCAAAAACATCCAAGGTACAATGTCAAGTGGTAGGATGAAAGCAGCAGTAGGCAAGTGTCTGCTCAGATAATGCCCCAGTGCAGAGTAGGGTGCCCAGGTATACCACAGTAGGCAGGTGTCTGCTCAGATAATGCCCCAGTGCAGAGTAGGGTGCCCAGGTATACCACAGTAGGCAGTTGTCTGCTCAGATAATGCCCCAGTGCAGAGTAGGGTGCCCAGGTATATCACAGTAGGCAGGTGTCTGCTCAGATAATGCCCCAGTGCAGAGTAGGGTGCCCAGGTATACCACAGTAGGCAGTTGTCTGCTCAGATAATGCCCCAGTGCAGAGTAGGGTGCCCAGGTATATCACAGTAGACAGGTGTCTGCTCAGATAATGCCCCAGTGCAGAGTAGGGTGCCCAGGTATATCACAGTAGACAGGTGTCGGCTCAGATAATGCCCCAGTGCAGAGTAGGGTACCCAGGTATATCACAGTAGACAGGTGTCTGCTCAGATAATGCCCCAGTGCAGAGTAGGGTACCCAGGTATATCACAGTAGACAGGTGCCATGGTAACATGTTCAGAGTTGTCATACTTTCCTGTCTGGAGTTAATGGGGTTTGGATGTACTGAGTGGATGTATTGACTGGATGTGTTGAGTGGATGTGTTGAGGGGCTGTGTTGAGTGGATGTATTTGGATGTATTGAGTGGATGTATTGACTGCATGTGTTGAGTGGATGTGTTGAGTGGATGTGTTGAGTGGATGTGTTGAGTGGATGTATTGAGTGGATGTATTGAGGGGATGTGTTGAGTGGATGTATTGAGTGGATGTACTGAGTGGATGTGTTGAATATATGTTTTAAGTGGATGTATTGAGTGGATGTATTGAGTGGATGTATTGAGTGGAGTGTGTTGAGTGGATGTGTTGAATGGATGTGTTGAGTAGTTGTGTTGAATATATGTTTTAAGTGGATGTATTGAGTGGATGTGTTGAATATATGTTTTAAATGGATGTATTGAGTGGATGTGTTGAGTGGATGTATTGAGTGGATGTATTGAGTGGATGTATTGACTGGATGTATTGACTGGATGTGTTGAGGGGATGTGTTGAGTGGATGTGTTGAGTAGATGTGTTGAGTAGATGTGTTGAGTGGATGTATTTGGATGTATTGAGTGGATGTATTGACTGGATGTGTTGAGTGGATGTATTGAGGGGCTGTGTTGAGTGGATGTATTTGGATGTATTGAGTGGATGTATTGACTGCATGTGTTGAGTGGATGTGTTGAGTGAATGTATTGAGAGGATGTATTGAGTGGATGTATTGAGTGGATGTATTTGAGTGGATGTGTTGAGAGGATGTGTTGAGAGGGTGTATTGAGGGGATGTATTGAGTGGATGTGTTGAGAGGGTGTGTTGAGAGGGTGTGTTGAGTGGATGTATTGAGTGGATGTATTGAGTGGATGTATTGAGTGGATGTATTGAGTGGATGTATTGAGTGGATGTATTGAGTGGATGTGTTGAGTGGATGTGTTGAGGGGCTGTATTGAGTGGATGTATGGTGGAGGTGGAGGGGTGTGGAGGGGGTTGAGTGGATGTATTGAGTGGATGTATTGAGTGGATGTGTTGAGTGGATGTGTTGAGTGGGTGTATTCTGTGCCAGGTCTCTCTGCATCTCACGCATCTGTGAAAACGACACACACAGTCACTGTTCTACTACCAATGGCAGTTAGGGATAGGTCACATCTGACGTTAAAACTGGTACGACTTTGAAGTTTGAACAGGTCAGATTATAACTGCCGAATTCTGGTCTCCCCATTCGACGACCGTTGGTGAGAGGTGAGGCTACATCATCAATGGTGGTTGTGATTGGCCTGTTGATCACTGTGCTCCCCTTTCTATTTCACCACAGAGATCATTATATGGTGATCAGGCTGGTTCCACCAGGCTAGGTTATACCCTGGACATTATATGGTGATCAGGCTGGTTATACCAGGCTAGGTTATACCCTGGACATTATATGGTGATCAGGCTGGTTCCACCAGGCTAGGTTATACCCTGGACATTATATGGTGATCAGGCTGGTTCCACAGGCTAGGTTATACCCTGGACATTATATGGTGATCAGGCTGGTTCCACCAGGCTAGGTTATACCCTGGACATTATATGGTGATCAGGCTGGTTCCACCAGGCTAGGTTATACCCTGGACATTATATGGTGATCAGGCTGGTTCCACCAGGCTAGGTTATACCCTGGACATTATATGGTGATCAGGCTGGTTCCACCAGGCTAGGTTATACCCTGGACATTATATGGTGATCAGGCTGGTTCCACCAGGCTAGGTTATACCCTGGACATTATATGGTGATCAGGCTGGTTCCACCAGGCTAGGTTATACCCTGGACATTATATGGTGATCAGGCTGGTTCCACCAGGCTAGGTTATACCCTGGACATTATATGGTGATCAGGCTGGTTCCACCAGGCTAGGTTATACCCTGGACATTATATGGTGATCAGGCTGGTTCCACCAGGCTAGGTTATACCCTGGACATTATATGGTGATCAGGCTGGTTCCACCAGGCTAGGTTATACCCTGGACATTATATGGTGATCAGGCTGGTTCCATCAGGCTAGGTTATACCCTGGACATTATATGGTGATCAGGCTGGTTCCACGAGGCTAGGTTATACCCTGGACATTATATGGTGATCAGGCTGGTTCCACAGGCTAGGTTATACCCTGGACATTATATGGTGATCAGGCTGGTTCCACCAGGCTAGGTTATACCCTGGACATTATATGGTGATCAGGCTGGTTCCACCAGGCTAGGTTATACCCTGGACATTATATGGTGATCAGGCTGGTTCCATCAGGCTAGGTTATACCCTGGACATTATATGGTGATCAGGCTGGTTCCACCAGGCTAGGTTATACCCTGGACATTATATGGTGATCAGGCTGGTTCCACCAGGCTAGGTTATACCCTGGACATTATATGGTGATCAGGCTGGTTCCACCAGGCTAGGTTATACCCTGGACATTATATGGTGATCAGGCTGGTTCCACCAGGCTAGGTTATACCCTGGACATTATATGGTGATCAGGCTGGTTCCACCAGGCTAGGTTATACCCTGGACATTGTATGGTGATCAGGCTGGTTCCACCAGGCTAAGTTATACCCTGGACATTATATGATGATCAGGCTGGTTCCACCAGGCTAGGTTATACCCTGGACATTATATGGTGATCAGGCTGGTTCCACCAGGCTAGGTTATACCCTGGACATTATATGGTGAATACAGTGATCAGGCTGGTTCCACCAGGCTAGGTTATACCCTGGACATTATATGGTGATCAGGCTGGTTCCACCAGGCTAGGTTATACCCTGGACATTATATGGTGATCAGGCTGGTTCCACCAGGCTAGGTTATACCCTGGACATTATATGGTGATCAGGCTGGTTCCACCAGGCTAGGTTATACCCTGGACATTATATGGTGATCAGGCTGGTTCCACCAGGCTAGGTTATACCCTGGACATTATATGGTGATCAGGCTGGTTCCACCAGGCTAGGTTATACCCTGGACATTATATGGTGATCAGGCTGGTTCCACCAGGCTAGGTTATACCCTGGACATTATATGGTGATCAGGCTGGTTCCACCAGGCTAGGTTATACCCTGGACATTATATGGTGATCAGGCTGGTTCCACCAGGCTAGGTTATACCCTGGACATTATATGGTGATCAGGCTGGTTCCACCAGGCTAGGTTATACCCTGGACATTATATGGTGATCAGGCTGGTTCCACCAGGCTAGGTTATACCCTGGACATTATATGGTGATCAGGCTGGTTCCACCAGGCTAGGTTATACCCTGGACATTATATGGTGATCAGGCTGGTTATACCAGGCTAGGTTATACCCTGGACATTATATGGTGATCAGGCTGGTTCCACGAGGCTAGGTTATACCCTGGACATTATATGGTGATCAGGCTGGTTCCATCAGGCTAGGTTATACCCTGGACATTATATGGTGATCAGGCTGGTTCCACCAGGCTAGGTTATACCCTGGACATTATATGGTGATCAGGCTGGTTCCACCAGGCTAGGTTATACCCTGGACATTATATGGTGAACACAGTGATCAGGCTGGTTCCACCAGGCTAGATTATACCCTGGACATTATATGGTGATCAGGCTGGTTCCACCAGGCCAGGTTATACCCTGGACATTATATGGTGAATACAGTGATCAGGCTGGTTCCACCAGGCTAGATTTATACCCTGGACATTATATGGTGAACACCATTTCATTACCATATAATTTTTGTATGTTCTCTATAGTTAAGTACTTGAAAATGTATCAATTGACCAATTCGGCACAATTGGGCAGACTTCATACAACATTTTGAACAGTAACGCAATGGTTCATTGGATCAGTCTAAAACGTTGCACATACACGTTTGCCATCTAGTGGTCAAAATCTAAATTGCGCCTAGACCACTAAGTACTATAATGGCCTTTCTTTTGCATTTCAAAGATAATGGAGCATCTTTGACCAGATCAAATGTGTTTATTTCCACTACATTAATTTAAAGTTAAAATGAAATGAAATGTTTACTGTAGCTAACCACTTTTTTTTTAACATTTTTGATTGTAAGCAGGAATCAGGAGGATAGAATTATGTTCAGATTTGCCAAATGGACGGCGAGGGAGAGCTTTGTTATGCGTCTCTTTGTGTGGAGTGAAGGTGGTCTAGAGTTTTTTTTCCCCCGCTGGTTGCACATTTAACATGCTGGTGGAAATTTGGTAAAACGGATTTAAGTTTCCCTGCATTAGGAGCGCCACCTCTGGATGAGCATTTTCCTGTTTGCTTAAACCCTGGACAACATATGCATCTAAGTAGAAAATAAGCAACAAATAATGTAAGTTTACATACATTTTGTTTTTAAATGTATCAAAGTAAAGAAGTGGTTTACCTTCTGTATTTGTACAAATGATGAGCCTGTGAAAGCTGTTGCCACTGACAGGTGAAGGTTGCTGGCCGGAAACTTTCCAACATGTGTCTGACTGTTCCATTCATAGGAATGCTCACAGAGAGGTCATGTCTGACTGTTCCATTCATAGGAATGCTCACAGAGAGGTCATGTCTGACTGTTCCATTCATAGGAATGCTCACAGAGAGGTCATGTCTGACTGTTCCATTCATAGGAATGCTCACAGAGAGGCCATGTCTGACTGTTCAGTTCATAGGAATGCTCACAGAGAGGGCATGTCTGACTGTTCAGTTCATAGGAATGCTCACAGAGAGGTCATGTCTGACTGTTCCATTCATAGGAATGTTCATAGAGAGGCCATGTCTGACTGTTCCATTCATAGGAATGCTCACAGAGAGGTCATGTCTGACTGTTCCATTCATAGGAATGCTCACAGAGAGGTCATGTCTGACTGTTCCATTCATAGGAATGCTCACAGAGACGCCATGTCTGCAGGATGTTGATGAGAACCCCTTTGCTGGTCTTCTCTATGCTGCATCCTCTGCTTGCAAACGGGACATCTCTGTAACAACTGCAACAGGCAGTATTATGAGGTGTATCGAGGTTAGCTAACGTTAGTAGCAAGTAGCCTAGCGGTTAAGAGCATTGGGACAGTAATCAGTCTACCAGTATACTGACTGGGGACCAACCATCAGTCTATGTTCTATCTACCAGTATACTGACTGGGGACCAACCATCAGTCTATGTTCTATCTACCAGTATACTGACTGGGGACCAACCATCAGTCTATGTTCTACCTACCAGTATTCTCACCACCACTGGGGACCAACCATCAGTCTATGTTCTACCTACCAGTATACTGACTGGGGACCAACCATCAGTCTATGTTCTATCTACCAGTATACTGACTGGGGACCAACCATCAGTCTATGTTCTACCTACCAGTATACTGACTGGGGACCAACCATCAGTCTATGTTCTACCTACCAGTATTCTCACCACCACTGGGGACCAACCATCAGTCTATGTTCTAACTACCAGTATATTGACTGGGGACCAACCATCAGTCTATGTTCTAACTACCAGTATTCTCACCACCACTGGGGACCAACCATCAGTCTATGTTCTAGCTACCAGTATACTGACTGGGGACCAACCATCAGTCTGTGTTCTATCTACCAGTATACTGACTGGGGACCAACCATCAGTCTATGTTCTATCAACCAGTATATTGACTGGGGACCAACCATCAGGCTATGTTCTAACTACCAGTATTCTCACCACTGGGGACCAACCATCAGTCTATGTTCTAACTACCAGTATAATTACTGGGGACCAACCATCAGTCTATGTTCTAGCTACCAATATACTGACTGGGGACCAACCATCAGTCTATGTTCTATCTACCAGTATACTGACTGGGGACCAACCATCAGTCTATGTTCTATCTACCGTTATTCTCACCACCACTGGGGACCACCTATTCTTCACAATAGGGTCCTTCAGCAGTGCATTCAAACCGTAGTTGTTGACTCTGCATCCTGCTGTAAGCATTGTATTGCGTGATCAATCTGTACTGGGCTTTTGAAACAACGGAGCCTCAGTCAATGAAGGGAAGTGAAGTGGGTGATGGAGGCATGATTTGTTGACATAATTGTAATCCAAACCCAACCTTCATTTACTTGTTTGTTCCAAACTGTGTTTTAGACGTGACTGACTTTACCACCAACATTTTCCTACTTACACTTTGCAGTCAGTTTTGACACTAAAATGTTCCTGAGTCACATCGATGTAGAATTTGCCGTTTTCAAAGGGATTGGTTGTATTTTTTTTATTGCTGTTATAGATATGGCAACGAACACTGCCATCTAGTGGTAGTTGTGGTGTAAAACAGGACTTAATGTACTTCAATAAACTGTACTGACTGTCAATGTAATTGGACGGCTGTAACGTTACAATCTGCTATAATATCATCTGGAGAGGCGACAACAAAAAGTTACGCATCACACTGACATGATCAGTTTCTGAACGGACATTCAGTTTGTAAAGGTATTTTTGCTTTTTCGAAGAACACAGTTTCTGGAATGTCAACGTCACTTACCTTCTGTTTATTATGACTTCAAGGAAGGGATTCAGTGGAACACATCACACACACACACGCGCACACACACACACACACACACACACACACACACACACCCACACACACACCCCCACACACACACACACACACACACACACACACACACACACACACACACACACACACACACACACACACACACACACACACAGAGTTCTGGCTCTGTGCCACACATACTGTAGATGCACAATAGTGCACTATACAGGAACCAGGGGACATTTTAAGATGGAGACAGAATGTATTGGGAAGGAAATAAGTGTTAAAAAGTAAACCTCTTTTCAAGCAAATTACAAAAATACGTTTGTTTTTTTGCGAGGCACAGTAGAACAAATAAATGAATGCTTTACCATTATGCTGTATTCAGAAGGCTGGACTAGGTTTTTCAATTGTGATTGAGGACAACATGGGAGCATGTTTTAAATGGAAGTGGTGTGTTGACACAGACACACCACTAGAGTCGGGAATACGACAATCACACCACTAGAGTCGGGAATACGACAATCACACTCTACTTGAGGATTCCCGGAACAGAACTGGAGCCTGTACGGATTCTCTCATCTTCAGGACGGCATCCAAATGGCCTCGATGCTCTTTACACTCCCTCTCACCCTAATCCCTATCCCAAACCAGAACTTCATCCTAATCCCTATCCCAAACCAGAACTTCATCCTAATCCCTATCCCAAACCAGAACTTCATCCTAATCCCTATCCCAAACCAGAACTTCATCCTAATCCCTATCCCAAACCAGAACTTCATCCTAATCCCTATCCCAAACCAGAACTTCATCCTAATCCCTATCCCAAACCAGAACTTCATCCTAATCCCTATCCCAACCCAGAACTTCACCCTAATCCCTATCCCAAACCAGAACTTCATCCTAATCCCTATCCCAACCCAGAACTTCATCCTAATCCCTATCCCAAACCAGAACTTCATCCTAATCCCTATCCCAAACCAGAACTTCACCCTAATCCCTATCCCAAACCAGAACTTCATCCTAATCCCTATCCCAACCCAGAACTTCACCCTAATCCCTATCCCAAACCAGAACTTCATCCTAATCCCTATCCCAAACCAGAACTTCATCCTAATCCCTATCCCAAACCAGAACTTCATCCTAATCCCTATCCCAAACCAGAACTTCACCCTAATCCCTATCCCAACCCAGAACTTCATCCTAATCCCTATCCCAAACCAGAACTTCACCCTAATCCCTATCCCAAACCAGAACTTCACCCTAATCCCTATCCCAAACCAGAACTTCACCCTAATCCCTATCCCAAACCAGAACTTCATCCTAATCCCTATCCCAAACCAGAACTTCACCCTAATCCCTATCCCAAACCAGAACTTCATCCTAATCCCTATCCCAAACCAGAACTTCATCCTAATCCCTATCCCAAACCAGAACTTCATCCTAATCCCTATCCCAAACCAGAACTTCATCCTAATCCCTATCCCAACCCAGAACTTCATCCTAATCCCTATCCCAAACCAGAACTTCATCCTAATCCCTATCCCAAACCAGAACTTCATCCTAATCCCTATCCCAACCCAGAACTTCACCCTAATCCCTATCCCAAACCAGAACTTCACCCTAATCCCTATCCCAAACCAGAACTTCATCCTAATCCCTATCCCAACCCAGAACTTCACCCTAATCCCTATCCCAAACCAGAACTTCATCCTAATCCCTATCCCAACCCAGAACTTGATCCTAATCCCTATCCCAAACCAGAACTTCACCCTAATCCCTATCCCAAACCAGAACTTCATCCTAATCCCTATCCCAACCCAGAACTTCATCCTAATCCCTATCCCAAACCAGAACTTCACCCTAATCCCTATCCCAAACCAGAACTTCACCCTAATCCCTATCCCAAACCAGAACTTCACCCTAATCCCTATCCCCAAACCAGAACTTCACCCTAATCCCTATCCCAAACCAGAACTTCACCCTAATCCCTATCCCAAACCAGAACTTCACCCTAATCCCTATCCCAAACCAGAACTTCATCCTAATCCCTATCCCAAACCAGAACTTCATCCTAACCCCTATCCCAAACCAGAACTTCATCCTAATCCCTATCCCAAACCAGAACTTCATCCTAATCCCTATCCCAAACCAGAACTTCATCCTAATCCCTATCCCAACCCAGAACTTCACCCTAATCCCTATCCCAAACCAGAACTTCATCCTAATCCCTATCCCAAACCAGAACTTCACCCTAATCCCTATCCCAAACCAGAACTTCATCCTAATCCCTATCCCAAACCAGAACTTCATCCTAATCCCTATCCCAAACCAGAACTTCATCCTAATCCCTATCCCAAACCAGAACTTCATCCTAATCCCTATCCCAAACCAGAACTTCATCCTAATCCCTATCCCAAACCAGAACTTCATCCTAATCCCTATCCCAAACCAGAACTTCATCCTAATCCCTATCCCAACCCAGAACTTCACCCTAATCCCTATCCCAAACCAGAACTTCATCCTAATCCCTATCCCAAACCAGAACTTCACCCTAATCCCTATCCCAAACCAGAACTTCACCCTAACCCCTATCCCAAACCAGAACTTCACCCTAATCCCTATCCCAAACCAGAACTTCATCCTAATCCCTATCCCAAACCAGAACTTCACCCTAATCCCTATCCCAAACCAGAACTTCATCCTAATCCCTATCCCAAACCAGAACTTCACCCTAATCCCTATCCCAAACCAGAACTTCACCCTAATCCCTATCCCAAACCAGAACTTCACCCTAATCCCTATCCCAAACCAGAACTTCACCCTAATCCCTATCCCAAACCAGAACTTCATCCTAATCCCTATCCCAAACCAGAACTTCACCCTAATCCCTATCCCAAACCAGAACTTCATCCTAATCCCTATCCCAAACCAGAACTTCACCCTAATCCCTATCCCAAACCAGAACTTCATCCTAATCCCTATCCCAAACCAGAACTTCACCCTAATCCCTATCGCAAACCAGAACTTCATCCTAATCCCTATCCCAAACCAGAACTTCATCCTAATCCCTATCCCAAACCAGAACTTCATCCTAA
>NC_138319.1:40127500-40192500 GCF_965601325.2 Salmo salar
GAGAGCCTTTTACACGGCCTGGGGAGTAGACTAGATGGGGGAGAGCCTTTTACACGGCCTGGGGAGTAGACTAGATGGGGGAGAGCCTTTTACACGGCCTGGGGAGTAGACTAGATGGGGGAGAGCCTTTTACACGGCCTGGGGAGTAGACTAGATGGGGGAGAGCCTTTTACACGGCCTGGGGAGTAGACTAGATGGGAGAGAGCCTTACACACGGCCTGGGGAGTAGACTAGATGGGGGAGAGCCTTTTACACGGCCTGGGGAGTAGACTAGATGGGAGAGAGCCCTACACACGGCCTGAGGAGTAGACTAGATGGGGGAGAGCCTTACACACAGCCTTGCTGCTGGTGATTCTCTGATCCACCTCTATGCAGAGGACACCATTCTGTATACTTCTGGCCCTTCTTTTGACACTTCGTATAACTGTTTTGGAATAGGGGGCATTATTCGGAAGTTTGGATGACTGAGGTGCCCAAAGTAAAATTCTTGTTTCTCAGGCCCAGAAGTTAGGATATGCATATAATTGGTAGATTTGGATAGAAAACACTCTGAAGTTTCCAAAACCGTTCAAATAATGTCTGTGAGTATAACAGAACTGATATGGCAGGCGAAAACCAAAGGAGAATTCACCCAGGAAGTGGGATATTTTTGATGTGTGTAGTTTTCAATTGCCTGCCTATGCAGTATGTAATGGGTTAGGACCCAGATTGCCGCTCCTATGACTTCCACTAGATGTCAACAGTCTTTAGACATTGTTTCAGGCTTGTTTTCTGAAAAATGAGGAAGAATGAGACCTTTCTGTCAGTGGACTATAGAAGGAACCAGAGCTGTTTTGAGCGCGTGAGCGATTGTGCGCTGTTTGTTGTTTTCCCTTTCTATTGAATACGCTATTGTCCGGTTGAAATATTATCGATTATTTAGACAATAGACAACCTGAGGATTAATTATAAACATTGTTTGACATGTTTCGACAAACTTTACCAGTACTGTTAGTGTCACGCCCTGACCATAGAGAGCCTTTTTATTCTCTATGTTGGTTAGGTCAGGGTGTGACTAGGGTGGGTAATCTAGGTTGTTCTATTTCTATGTTGGCCTGGTATGGTTCCCAATCAGAGGCAGCTGTTTATCGTTGTCTCTGATTGGGGATCATGTTTAGGCAGCCATTTCCCCACTGTGTTTTGTGGGATCTTGTTTTGTTTATGTGTAGTTGCCTGTGAGCACTTTATTTACTTCACGTTTCGTTTGTTCGTTTATTGTTTTGTATTTGCTGAAGTTTCACTTCATAATAAAGATGTGGAACGCTACGTACGCTGCGCCTTGGTCCAGTTTTTACGACGATCGTGACAGAAGATCCCACCAAACCAGGACCAAGCAGCGTGTTCACCAGGTGAAGGAGTTTTGGACATGGAAAGAAGTGATGGGTGGATGCGAGACCCTTCCTTGGCGGCAGACGGAAGGTAATGATGGAGGAAGGCGACGACGCCGGGGTTCGCGGCCACAGAAAGCCCAAGGACAACCCCAAGATTTTTTTGGGGGGGCACAAGGGGTGGCCGGTCGAACCGAGGAGAGTGCCAGAGCCTGAATGGCAAATTCTGGAGGAGCGTGTCGTCAGACCACAGCCACAGAAACCCAATAATTTTTTTTGGGGGGGGGGCATATGGAGCTGGCGGCTGAGCAGAGGGAAGAGCCACAGACCACATGGGGAGAGATGAGAGAGATGTTGTACAAGTGTGTTCTGCTCAACATCCGACCAGAGGATCCTGTCACCAGTCCGGTGCAACCTGTGTCGGCCCCACGCACTAGACCTCCAGTGCGCCTTCCCAGTCTGGTAAAAACTGTGCCAGCTCTACGCACCAGGTCTCCAGTACGCCTCCACAGCCCTGTACGTCCTGTGCCAGACCTGGCAAAGGCCTTCGACTATGTCAATCACCACATTCTTATCGGCAGACTCAACAGCCTTGGTTTCTCAAATGATTGCCTCGCCTGGTTCACCAACTACAGAGTTCAGTATGCCAAATCGGACCTCAGGCAGTCTCTATGTGGGTGCCACAGGGTTCAATTCTCAGGCCGACTCTTTTCTCTGTATACGATGTTGCTCTTGCTGATCCACCTCTACTCAGACGACACAATTCTGTATCCTTCCCGGCCTTCTTTGGACACTGTGTTAACTAACCTCCAGACGAGCTTCAATGCCATACAACTCTCCTTCCGTGGCCTCCAACTGCTCTTAAATGCAAGTAAAACTAAATGCATGCTCTTCAACCAATCGCTGCCCGCACCTGCCAGCCCGTCCAGCATCACTACTCTGGACGGTTCTGACTTAGAATATGTGGACAACTACAAATACCTAGGTGTCTGGTTAGACTGTAAACTCTCCTTCCAGACTCACATTAAGCATCTCCAATCCAAAATGAAATCTAGAATCAGCTTCCTATTTCGCAACAAAGCCTCCTTCACTCATGCTGCTAAACAAACCCTCACAAAACAGACTATCCTACCGATCCTCGACTTCTACGATGTCATTTACAAAATAGCCTCCAACACTCTACTCAGCAAATTGGATGCAGTCTATCACAGTGCCATCCGTTTTGTCACCAAAGCCCCATATACTACCCACCACTGCGAACTGTATGCTCTCGTTGACTGGCCCTCGTTTCATATTCATCGCCAAACCCACTGGCTTCAGGTCATTTATAAGTCTTTGCTAGGTGAAGCCCTGCCTTATCTCAGCTCACTGGTCACCATAGCAGCACCCACCCGTAGCACGCGCTCCAGCAGGTATATCTCACTGGTCACCCCCAAAGCCTATTCCTCCTTTGGCCGCCTTTCCTTCCAGTTCTCTGCTGCCAATGACTGGAACGAATTGCAAAAATCAATGAAGCTGGAGACTTAAATCTCCCTCACTAACTTTAAGCATCAGCTGTCAGATCAGGTTACAGATCACTGCACCTGTACATAGCCCATCTGTAAATAGTCCACCCAACTACCTCATCCCCATATTATTATTTATTTTTGCTCTTTTGCACCCCAGTATCTCTACTTGTACGTCATCATCTGCACATCTATCACTCCAGTGTTAACGCTAAATTGTATTTTTTTCTCCACTATGGCCTATTTATTGATTTCCTACCCTAATCTTACCTCATTTGCACACACTGTATATAGACTTTTATATTGTGTTATTGACTGTACGTTTGTTTATTCCATGTGTAACTCTGTGATGTTGTTTGTGACGCACTTTGCCAGGTCGCAGTAGTAAATGAGAACTTGTTCTCAACTGGCCTACCTCATTTAAATAAAGGTGAAATAAATAAATATTAATAAAAAATTAAACATGTATATAGTCCATATGAATAGAGTCACACAGAGCGGCAGGCACGATTAGGACACAGAGAGGAAGGCACGATTAGGACACAGAGAGGAAGGCACGATTAGAACACAGAGAGGAAGGCACGATTAGAACACAGAGAGGAAGACACGATTAGAACACAGAGAGGAAGGCACGATTAGAACACAGAGAGGAAGACACGATTAGAACACAGAGAGGAAGGCACGATTAGAACACAGAGAGGAAGACACGATTAGAACACAGAGAGGAAGGCACGATTAGAACACAGAGAGGAAGACACGATTAGAACACAGAGAGGAAGACACGATTAGAACACAGAGAGGAAGGCACGATTAGAACACAGAGAGGAAGGCACGATTAGAACACAGAGAGGAAGACACGATTAGAACACAGAGAGGAAGGCACGATTAGGACACAGAGAGGAAGGCACGATTAGAACACAGAGAGGAAGACACGATTAGAACACAGAGAGGAAGGCACGATTAGAACACAGAGAGGAAGGCACGATTAGAACACAGAGAGGAAGGCACGATTAGAACACAGAGAGGAAGACACGATTAGAACACAGAGAGGAAGGTACGATTAGAACACAGAGAGGAAGACACGATTAGAACACAGAGAGGAAGGCACGATTAGAACACAGAGAGGAAGGCACGATTAGAACACAGAGAGGAAGACACGATTAGAACACAGAGAGGAAGGCACGATTAGAACACAGAGAGGAAGGCACGATTAGAACACAGAGAGGAAGGCACGATTAGAACACAGAGAGGAAGGCACGATTAGAACACAGAGAGGAAGGCACGATTAGAACACAGAGAGGAAGGCACGATTAGAACACAGAGAGGAAGGCACGATTAGAACACAGAGAGGAAGGTACGATTAGAACACAGAGAGGAAGGTACGATTAGAACACAGAGAGGAAGGCACGATTAGAACACAGAGAGGAAGGCACGATTAGAACACAGAGAGGAAGACACGATTAGAACACAGAGAGGAAGGCACGATTAGAACACAGAGAGGAAGGCACGATTAGAACACAGAGAGGAAGACACGATTAGAACACAGAGAGGAAGGCACGATTAGAACACAGAGAGGAAGGCACGATTAGAACACAGAGAGGAAGGTACGATTAGAACACAGAGAGGAAGGCACGATTAGAACACAGAGAGGAAGGCACGATTAGAACACAGAGAGGAAGGCACGATTAGAACACAGAGAGGAAGGCACGATTAGAACACAGAGAGGAAGGCACGATTAGAACACAGAGAGGAAGGCACGATTAGAACACAGAGAGGAAGGCACGATTAGGACACAGAGAGGAAGGCACGATTAGAACACAGAGAGGAAGACACGATTAGAACACAGAGAGGAAGGTACGATTAGAACACAGATCCAGTATATTAGTATTCTGTGCACTGATCAACGCTGGCAACGCAATAATATGTTCGTCAAACAATAATAATGAAAAGGTGAATAAACAGTGTTTATATGCGTTCCACTACATCCCTGGTTGAGACCCCGACTGAGTTCCAATACTGTCGTGGGCCCCCTAGCGGCTGGGGGACCTAATCCACCTCTTATGTCGCTTACGCCTGGAGCCGGCCCTGGATAGATGGGTAAATGTTTGGTGTAGCAATGGTAAGTAGAACTTGTGTTTGGTCAAGTTTGGTTAGTATTAGGTGGGGTTTGGTATGGTCAGGTTTGGTTTGGTTAGTATTAGGTCAGATTTGGTTAGTGTATGGTCAGGCTTGGTTAGTATTAGGTCAGATTTGGTTAGTATTAGGTCAGGTTTCATTAGTATTAGGACAGGTTTGGTTGGTGTATGGTCAGGTTTGGTTAGGTCAGGTTTGGTTGGCATTAGGTCAGGTTTGGTTAGTATTAGGCCAGGTTTGGTTAGTGTATGGTCAGGTTTGGTTAGTATTAGGCCAGGTTTGGTTAGTATTAGGTCAGGTTTGGTTAGTGTATGGTCAGGTTTGGTTAGTATTAGGCCAGGTTTAGTTAGTATTGGGCCAGGTTTGGTTAGTATTAGGGCAGGTTTGGTTAGTATTAGGACAGGTTTGGTTAGTATTAGGACAGGTTTGGTTAGTATTAGGTCAGGTTTGGTTAGTATTAGGTCAGGTTTGGTTAATATTAGGGCAGGTTTGGTTAGTGCATGGTCAGGTTTGGTTAGTATTGGGCCAGGTTTGGTTAGTATTAGGTCAGGTTTGGTTAGTGTATGGTCAGGTTTGGTTAGTATTGGGCCAGGTTTAGTTAGTAGTGGGCCAGGTTTGGTTAGTATTAGGGCAGGTTTGGTTAGTATTAGGACAGGTTTGGTTAGTATTAGGACAGGTTTGGTTAGTATTAGGTCAGGTTTGGTTAGTATTAGGTCAGGTTTGGTTAATATTAGGGCAGGTTTGGTTAGTGCATGGTCAGGTTTGGTTAGTATTGGGCCAGGTTTGGTTAGTATTAGGTCAGGTTTGGTTAGTGTATGGTCAGGTTTGGTTAGTATTAGGCCAGGTTTGGTTAGTATTGGGCCAGGTTTGGTTAGTATTAGGGCAGGTTTGGATAGTATTAGGACAGGTTTGGTTAGTATTAGGTCAGGTTGGGTTAGTATTAGGTCAGGTTTGGTTAGTATTAGGTCAGGTTTGGTTAATATTAGGGCAGGTTTGGTTAGTGCATGGTCAGGTTTGGTTAGTATTGGGCCAGGTTTGGTTAGTGTATGGTCAGGTTTGGTTAGTATTGGGCCAGGTTTGGTTAGTATTAGGACAGGTTTGGTTAGTATTAGGTCAGGTTTGGTTAGTCTTAGGACAAGTTTGGTGAGAATTAGGTCAGGTTTGGTTAATATTAGGGCAGGTTTGGTTAATATTATGTCAGGTTTGGTTAATATTAGGGCAGGTTTGGTTAATATTAGGGCAGGTTTGGTTAATATTAGGTCAAGGTTGGTATAACACCCTCCATTAGACGAAACACTAGTGTACTATTTACTCTAAAATAGAACCTGTGAGTTACTACTCTCCTGTAAAACTCTCCTGTAAAACTCATGTAGAAGTCTCCTGTAAAACTCTCCTGTAAAACTCTCCTGTAGAACTCTCCTGTAGAACTCTCCTGTAGAACTCTCCTGTAGAACTCTCCTGTAGAACTCTCCTGTAAAACTCTCCTGTAAAACTCTCCTGTAAAACTCTCCTGTAAAACTCTCCTGTAGATCTCTCCTGTAGATCTCTCCTGTAGAACTCTCCTGTAAAACTCTCCTGTAGAACTCTCCTGTAAAACTCTCCTGTAGAACTCTCCTGTAGAACTCTCCTGTAGAACTCTCCTATAGAACTCTCCTGTAGATCTCTCCTGTAGATCTCTCCTGTAGAACTCTCCTGTAGAACTCTCCTGTAAAACTCTCCTGTAAAACTCTCCTGTAGATCTCTCCTGTAGATCTCTCCTGTAGATCTCTCCTGTAGAACTCTCCTGTAGAACTCTCCTGTAGAACTCTCCTATAGAACTCTCCTGTAGATCTCTCCTGTAGATCTCTCCTGTAGAACTCTCCTGTAGAACTCTCCTGTAGAACTCTCCTGTAGAACTCTCCTGTAGATCTCTCCTGTAGAACTCTCCTGTAGAACTCTCCTGTAGAACTCTCCTGTAGAACTCTCCTGTAGATCTCTCCTGTAGAACTCTCCTGTAGAACTCTCCTGTAGAACTCTCCTGTAGAACTCTCCTGTAGAACTCTCCTGTAGAACTCTCCTGCTGTAAGTAATTACTGTGCTTCCAACTCCAACAAGAACACAACATAGCTATTTTCAGTATGGGTGATTTGGTTGCTGTACTGTACCGTAGCCAGGTAGGTTATTAATATGGGAGAGACCGTGAGCAGCAGCACCTGAGGCTGAAGTCAATATAAAGGCTTGTTGTGTTTGCGTGTGTGTGTGTGTGTGTGTGTGTGTGTGTGTGTGTGTGTTGTCAGTGCATGCGTGTGCGTGTTGACCTGTGTGCGCATGCCTGTGTGTGTGTGTGTTGCTTCGGTGTGTGTTTGTGTGTGTGTGTAGACCATTATGTTATACTGTTGAAGGGACAACATGCCAGTCTCTATGGCTCCCATGTTGCAAATGGGTTTGGTTCTAAATTACATCATAATCCCTTTAACACATCACGACCTTTTGACCAGGGTCTCTGTTCAAACTCAGTGCACTTTAGGGACTAGGGTGTCATTTGGGATGTAAACGTGTTTCTGTGAAGCCTCCTCAATTTAATCAACAAAAAGTCTCTCTCTGGCCTTCACAGTAACCTAACTGCCTATTTCCCATTTCCTCACGCTGTGTTACTTTACACACACACACACACACACACACACAACACACACACACACACACACACACACACACACACACACACACACACACACACACACGGTTGCTCCCGCTGGCTGTGCTCCCAGTTAAAACGAGTGGGCAGTGTCATAACTTTTGAGAGGTGTGGTCTGAGTTGAGGATAAATGTACTGATGGTATTTGAGGCTCGGAGCGCAATATTCCTTCCTGCAGAGTGAAAGTCAAATTATCCAGCTCAAAACGACTTGTGAAGTGTGCAGCTATTTCTTCGATTCACACGGGACTTTTGCGACAACCGTGCAGTCAATCACATCTGTGAAGCAGAACTGCGTAGCGGGAGGAAATTCCTGGGTCGTTCAACTTCAGCTGACGAGAAACTGCATCCGACTGTCACTTGAGCAGAACTATTTCAGCGTCATTGAAATTGATCAAAGGTCATTATACAGTTTACTATTTTTAACCTTTTATTGAGAGTGAAAATATGTAACGGAATAAAAGTTTTCGTTTGACTGAATTTAAATGTACCTATAACATTATAAAAAAAAAACATGATGCTTTATGTGCGTCTTAATTTGC
Source organism: Salmo salar (assembly GCF_965601325.2). Classification (NCBI taxonomy): domain Eukaryota; kingdom Metazoa; phylum Chordata; class Actinopteri; order Salmoniformes; family Salmonidae; genus Salmo; species Salmo salar. The sequence goes on from NC_138319.1 coordinate 40,135,721, forward strand.
CAATGCATATTCGCACTACTGTGTCCTATGTTCAAACTATTCCATCCATTTTGCGCACGTGTTGCAACAAAGAGGATTGTTGATTTAAATCCAGTGACCAAAATCAAATACCACAAGGTTATTTGCGAGCTCACTTTCCCTGGAGGCCACTGAGTTCCCCCCCAAAAAAGAGATCCCTAAACTAACACGAAGCGTCATTGAAGCAGGGAGCTGATGAGTTGAAGTCGGGTAATCCTATCTATCTATCTATCTATCTATCTATCTATCTATCTATCTATCTATCTATCTATCTATCTATCTATCTATCTATCTATCTATCTATCTATCTATCTATCTATCTATCTATCTATCTATCTATCTATCTGTCTGTCTGTCTGTCTGTCTGTCTGTCTGTCTGTCTGTCTGTCTGTCTGTCTGTCTGTCTGTCTGTCTGTCTGTCTGTCTGTCTGTCTGTCTGTCTGTCTGTCTGTCTGTCTGTCTGTCTGTCTGTCTGTCTGTCTGTCTGTCTGTCTGTCTGTCTGTCTGTCTGTCTGTCTGTCTGTCTGTCTGTCTGTCTGTCTGTCTGTCTGTCTGTCTGTCTGTCTGTCGTAAAGGGAAAATCTGTCGACTTTGCATGAAAATGTGCTTGGAAGTTGAAAACACGAGCAGTGGGTTTGTTTCCTTGGAACTGTAAACAGCCACCGAGTATGATGTCACTGATTATGATGTCACCGAGTAGGATGTCACTGATTATGACGTCACCGGGCGCACCGTATGACGTCACCGAGTATGACGTCACCGAGTATGACGTCACCGAGTATGACGTCACCGATTATGATATCCTCTCTGGGCTATGTGGGACGCTACCGTCCCACCTGCGGGACACAGCCAGTGAAATAGCAGGGCGGCAAATTCAAAACAGCAAAAATGTCATAATTCAAATTTCTCAAACATACTTCTATTTTACACCATTTTAAAGATACACTTCTCTTTAACCCAACCACATTGTCCGATTTCAAAAAGGCTTTACGGAGAAAGCAAAACATTAGATTATGTTAGGACAGTGCCTAAAAAATAAAAGCCACACAGCTATTTTCCAAGCACGGAGAGGCATCACAAAAACCAGAAATACAGCTAAAATTAAGCACCAACCTTTGATGATCTTCATCAAATGGCACTCATAGGACTTCATGTTACACAATACATGTATGTTTTGCTCGATAAAGTTCATATTTATATCCAAAAACCCCATTTTACATTGGCCCGTAATGTTCAGAAATGCTTTTCCTCCGAAAACTTCCAGTGAATGAGCACATCAATTTACAGAAATACTCATCATAAACGTTGATAAAATATTAAACTGTTTTTCAAAGAATTATAGATCAACAGTCCTCTGCAACCGCTGTGACAGATTTCAAAAAAGCTTCACGGGGAAAGCACACTTTGCAATAATCTGAGTACGGCGTTCAGAAAACAACATCAGGCAATACAGATACCCGCCATTTTGGAGTCATTTAAAATCATAAATAGCATTATAAATATTCACTTACCTTTGATGATCTTCATCAGAATGCACTCCTAGGAATCCCAGGTCCACAATAAATGTTGTTTTGTTCGATAAAGTCCATAATTTATGTCCTTTTTGTTCGCGCGTTCAGTAAGCTACTCCAAATGTAGGACGCGCGCATAAAATTCACGACGAAAAGTCAAAAAGAGTTCTATTTACGTTCATAGAAACATGTCAAACGATGTATAGCATCAATCTTTAGGGCCTTTTTAACATAAAACTTCAATAATATTCCAACCGGACGATTCCAATGTCTTGAAAAATGTAATGGAACACAGCTACCTCTCATGTGAATGCAAGCCAATTAACTCATGTGCTTTCCTGAGTCAACAACTTCCAACTTCCTTTGTTCGCTCTCTGTTCACCATAGAAGCCTCAAACACCTTTTTAAAGACTGTTGACATCTAGTGGAAGCCTTAGGAAGTGCAAAATGAACCCTAAGTCACTGTATACTGAATAGGCCCAGTCTTGAAAAACTACAAATCACTTCCTGGTTGGATTTTTTCTCAGGTTTTTGCCTGCCATATGAGTTCTGTTATACTCACAGACATCATTCAAACAGTTTTTGAAACTTCAGAGTGTTTTCTATCCAAATCTACTAATAATATGCATATCCTACGTTCTGAGCCCGAGTAGTAGGCAGTTTAATTTGGGCACGTCATTCATCCGAATTTCCGAATACTGCCCCCTGTCGCTAAAAAGATATCACTAGCTTTCATGAAGGATTCTGGCCAATGCCTGCTTCATTTAGATTGGTTTGGGCTCCCACAGACATCTTAACACATCTTAACACATCTTAAACACATCTTAAACACATCTTAACACATCTTAACACATCTTAACAGATCTTTAACACATCTTAAACACATCTTAACACATCTTAACACATCTTAAACACATCTTAACACATCTTAAACACATCTTAAACACATCTTAACACATCTTAAACACATCTTAAACACATCTTAACACATCTTAACACATCTTAAACACATCTTAACACATCTTAACACATCTTAACAGATTTTAACACATCTTAACACATCTTAACACATCTTAAACACATCTTAACACATCTTAACACATCTTAACAGATTTTAACACATCTTAACAGATCTTAACACATCTTAAACATATCTTTACACATCTTAAACATATCTTAACACATCTTAAACATATCTTAACACATCTTAACACATCTTAACAGATTTTAACACATCTTAACAGATCTTAAACACATCTTAACACATCTTAAACACATCTTTACACATCTTAACACATCTTAAACAGATCTTAACACATCTTAAACAGATCTTAAAACATCTTCAAAATTTGAATCGGGGACCGATGAGTATCGGTGAATCGCTACATCTCCACAATTTACCCCCAGTGAACCCCAACAGTTTCCCAAACTATAACGCTGGCCACGAGCCAACAGCTCCGCTATCCAATCCACTGTACCTACCAAAATCAATATAGTTGTTTAGCAAAACTCGACACAGGTTGTTAAGCCCGGCCAATAACTTTATTTCCTTCTTCCTCATCTCTTCCTCTCTCTCTACTCCAGGAATCTATCCTTCTACAACAAGAATCTCTCTCTCTACAACAGGAATCTATCCTTCTACTCCAGGAATCTATCCCTCTACTCCAGGAATCTCTCTCTCTACAACAGAAATCTATCCTTCTACTCCAGGAATCTATCCCTCTACTCCAGGAATCTCTCTCTCTACAACAGAAATCTATCCTTCTACTCCAGGAATCTATCCCTCTACTCCAGGAATCTCTCTCTCTACAACAGGAATCTATCCTTCTACTCCAGGAATCTCTTCCTCTACTCCAGGAATCTATCCTTCTACTCCAGGAATCTATCCTTCTACTCCAGGAATCTCTTCCTCTGCTCCAGGAATCTCTTCCTCTACTCCAGGAATCTATCCTTCTACTCCAGGAATCTATCCTTCTACTCCAGGAATCTATCCTTCTACTCCAGGAATCTCTTCCTCTGCTCCAGGAATCTCTTCCTCTACACCAGGAATCCATCCCTCTACTCCAGGAATCCATCCCTCTACTCCAGGAATCTATCCCTCTACTCCAGGAATCTCTTCCTCTACACCAGGAATCCATCCCTCTACTCCAGGAATCTATCCCTCTACTCCAGGACACATAGGAGAGGAGGAGAAGAAGGATAGATATAAAAACAAACAGGGACTCCATCGTTCATCCTTCTTCCCCAAGGCTCCACAGTTGAAAAGGTCATCAATCTGTCCATCCATCCATTAATCCGTTCATCCCTCCCTCCGCCGGTCATGATATCCTGGGACTGGCTAAGGGGAGCGTCCGTGCTACTGGCGATCCACGCCTCCGTCTCCATGGTGACGATCGGGAACGGTAACCACGGTAACGGTACGGGCCCCGGCTGGGATGGTATTCTGGAGAAGTACTTTGTTGAAGAGGGGGACCGGTGGCAGGCCAAGCAGAGAGGGAAGAGGGCCATCACAGATACAGACATGACCGCCATACTGGATCTGCACAACAGGCTGAGAGGAAAGGTTCATCCACCTGCTTCTAACATGGAATACATGGTAGGACACACACACACGCACACACACAAGCGCGCACACACGCACACGCACACGCACGCACACACACACACACACACACACACACACGCACACACACACGCACACGCACACACACACACACACACACACACACACACACACAGAGATAGTGGTAAACTGTATACTGTAGTTAGTGGTAAACTGTAGGTTAGTGGTATTCTGTATACAGTAGGTTAGTGGTATTCTGTATACTGTAGGTTAGTGGTATACTGTAGGTTAGAGGTATACTGTATACTGTAGGTTAGTGGTATACTGTATACTGTAGGTTAGTGGTATACTGTAGGTTAGTGGTATACTGTAGGTTAGTGGTATACTGTATACTGTAGGTTAGTGGTATACTGTATACTGTAGGTTAGTGGTATACTGTATACTGTAGGTTAGTGGTATACTGTAGGTTAGTGGTATACTGTAGGTTAGTGGTATACTGTATACTGTAGGTTATACTGTATACTGTAGGTTAGTGGTATACTGTATATTGTAGGTTAGTGGTATACTGTATACTGTAGTTAGTGGTATACTGTATACTGTAGGTTAGTGGTATACTGTAGGTTAGTGGTATACTGTATACTGTAGGTTAGTGGTATTACTGTATACTGTATAGTATACAAGTTAGTGGTATACTGTAGAGTTAGTGGTATAACTGTATATTGTAGGTTAGTGGTATACTGTATACTGTAGGTTAGTGGTATACTGTAGGTTAGTGGGTATACTGTATACTGTAGGTTAGTGGTATTCTGTATACTGTAGGTTAGTGGTATACTGTATACTGTAGGTTAGTGGTATATCTGTATACTGTAGGTTAGTGGTATACTGTATACTGTAGGTTAGTGGTATACTGTATACTGTAGGTAGTGGTATGACTGGTATACTGTAGGTTAGTGGTATACTGTATACTGTAGGTTAGTGGTATACAGTATACTGTAGGTTAGTGGTATACTGTATACTGTAGGTTAGTGGTATACTGTATACTGTAGGTTAGTGGTATACTGTAAACTGTAGGTTAGTGGTATACTGTATACTGTAGGTTAGTGGTATACTGTATACTGTAGGTTAGTGGTATAGCTGTAGGTTAGTGGTATACTGTATACTTGTAGGTTAGTGGTATACTGTATACTGTAGGTTAGAGGTATACTGTATACTGTAGTTAGTGGTATACTGTATACTGTAGGTTAGTGGTATACTGTAGGTTAGTGGTATACTGTATACTCGTAGGTTAGTGGTATACTGTAGATTAGTGGTATACTGTATACAGGTTAGTGGTATACTGTAGGTTAGTGGTATCTGTATACTGTAGGTTAGTGGTATACTGTATACTGTAGGTTAGTGGTAGTACTGTAGGTTAGTGGTATACTGTATACTGTAGGTTAGGGTATACTGGTATACTGTAGGTTAGTGGTATACTGTATACTGTAGGTTAGTGGTATACTGTATATTGTAGGTTAGTGGTATACTGTATACTGTAGGTTAGAGGTATACTGTAGGTTAGTGGTATACTGTAGGTTAGTGGTATACTGTAATTTAGTGGTATACTGTAGGTTAGTGGTATACTGTATACTGTAGGTTAGTGGTATACTGCATACTGTAGATTAGTGGTATACTATATACAAGTTAGTGGTATACTGTAGGTTAGTGGTATACTTTATACTGTAGGTTAGTGGTATACTGTATATTGTAGGTTAGTGGTATACTGTATACTGTAGGTTAGAGGTATACTGTAGGTTAGTGGTATACTGTATACTGTAGGTTAGAGGTATACTGTAGGTTAGTGGTATACTGTATACTCTAGGTTAGAGGTATACTGTAGGTTAGTGGTATACTGTAGGTTAGTGGTATACTGTAGGTTAGTGGTATACTGTATACTGTAGGTTAGTGGTATACTGTAGGTTAGATGTATACTGTATACTGTAGGTTAGATGTATACTGTATACTGTAGGTTAGTGGTATACTGTATACTGTAGGTTAGTGGTATACTGTATACTGTAGGTTAGTGGTATACTGTAGGTTAGTGGTATACTGTATACTGTAGATTAGTGGTATACTGTATACAAGTTAGTGGTATACTGTAGGTTAGTGGTATACTGTAGGTTAGTGGTATACTGTATACTGTAGGTTAGTGGTATACTGTATACTGTAGGTTAGTGGTATACTGTATACTGTAGGTTAGAGGTATACTGTAGGTTAGTGGTATACTGTATACAAGTTAGTGGTATACTGTAGGTTAGATGTATACTGTATACTGTAGGTTAGATGTATACTGTATACTGTAGGTTAGTGGTATACTGTATACTGTAGGTTAGTGGTATACTGTATACTGTAGGTTAGTGGTATACTGTATACTGTAGGTTAGTGGTATACTGTAGGTTAGTGGTATACTGTATACTGTAGGTTAGTGGTATACTGTATACTGTAGGTTAGTGGTATACTGTATACTGTAGGTTAGTGGTATACTGTAGGTTAGTGGTATACTGTAGGTTAGTGGTATTCTGTATACTGTAGGTTAGTGGTATTCTGTATACTGTAGGTTAGTGGTATACTGTATACTGTAGGTTAGAGGTATACTGTATACTGTAGGTTCATGGTTTACTGAATACTGTAGGTTCGTGGTATACTGTATACTGTAGGTTAGTGTTATCCTATTGTCCCTGTGGGCTACAGTGTGAAATAAGCCTGTGCAGGATCTGTCCTGTTCACCAGTTGGCTGTCGGCTCCATACCCAGAGGAATACAGTATAGACCCCTGAGTCCCTAACTAACATACTGTATGTCTCTGTAATTACATGGAATAATGACTTGGGCATGTGATCGTATAACTGAGAGGCGATGGTATGCCTGTACGCGTGTCAGTGTGTGCGTGCACAATGGCATACGTGTGGTCATGTGGGCCCGTTAATGTGTGTGTGTGTGTGTGTGTGTGTGTGTGTGTGTGTGTGTGTGTGTGTGTGTGTGTGTGTGTGTGTGTGTGTGTCTGCGGTTCTGCCTGGCAGCCCCCCCCCCCCCCCCCCCCCCGTTGAGGCCTGCTCCAGAGAAATGATGAGGCTGCAGTAAACCAGGCAGCTCTACTTGTTTACCCAGAGGGGAGAGGAGACATGGAGAGACGGAGGTGAAGAGAGAAGAGAGAGCGAGGAGAGAGGGAGGGAGGGAGGGAGGGAGGGAGGGAGGGAGGGAGGGAGGGAGGTGACAAGAGAGGAGACATGGGGAAAGAGAGGTGAAAAGAGAGTAGACATGGAGAGAGGAGAGAGAGAGAGAGAGAGAGAGAGAGAGAGAGAGAGAAATACAGGGAGAGAGAGAGAGAGAGAGAGAGAGAGAAATATGAACGAGAATCATCAATATTTTTCAATAAGTCAATATATTTCCTATCCAGAAGATGTTCCACAGCTGTCCTTTGATAGAAGGATAATATTAGCTCAAATGTACTGCTGTCATTTCCAACACAGTCTGACAAGCTTAACTGATTAGTTTCTGGACAAGGCTTCTAGCTCTCTCTCTCTCTCTCTCTCTCTATTAAATTTAAATTAAATTTAAGGGGTTTTACTGGCATGGGAAACTTGTCTTTATTCTTTTGGAACTTCTGTGAGTGTAATTTTTTATTTCACTTTTGTTTGTTATCTATTTCACTTGCTGTGGCAATATAAACATATTTCATAGTATGTCTATATACAGTGTTGTAACGACGTGCAAATGGTTAAAGTACAAAAGGGAAAATAAATAAACATAAATATAGGTTGTATTTACAATGGTGTTTATTCTGCACTGGTTGACCTTTTCTCGTGCAACAGGTCACAAATCTCTCTCTCTCCCCTCTCTCTCTCTCCACTCTCTCCCTCCACTCTCTCTCTCTCTCTCTCTCTCTCTCTCTCTCTGTCTCTCTCTCTCTCTCTCTCTCTCTCTCTCTCTCTCCACTCTCTCCCTCCACTTCCTCGCTCGCCCTCCTCTCTCTCTCTCTCTCTCTCTCTCTCTCTCTCTCTCTCTCTCTCTCTTTCTCTCCCCTCGCTCGCTCCCCTCACTCGCTCGCTCTCTCGCTCCCTCCTCTCTCTCTCCCTCTCTCTCTCCCTCCTCTCTCTCTCTCCTCCTCCCTTTCTCTCCCTCTCCTGTCTCCTTCTCTCCCTCCCCTCTTTCTCTCTGTCCCTCTCCCTAACACCCTGGCTCAGTTCCCGGGCTGGCATTATCCCACAATTGCTATGCTTCTTTAGAATTCCCTGGTTCTGCTCTCTCACTCTTCAGTGGCGCATCCTGCTCTGTTCCTATTGCGGTCCTGGTTTAGACTAGCCCAATGTGACAGAGGAATTCCCTCTCACTCCACTGTTGACCCACACATATAAACAGACAAGTGTCAGTGTTAGAAACTCTGTATGGCAAACAGATGTCATCTTGGGAGCAGGGAGGAGAGGGAATGTCAGGCTAGGTTTGGACCAAAGCCAGTTGGATAAGGGGTGCTACTGGTATTTAGCTCTTCAAGATGAAGCCGGATTGATGTTGTTGTCTCCCCCCCCCCCCCCCTAGCTAGAACGTGTTGCATTTTAAAACATGTTACCACAGTATCCTAGTCAGCAGTTACTAAATGTTTATAAAGATCTTTGGAATTTATCCACTACATTCCAATTTTGAGTTCTGATTCTGAACCACCGTTCTAGAATGTGACTTTGGAATTGCTCCAATCCATGATTCCAAGAAGCTTTTCTTGCCACACCGTGCACTAAATGAAATGTTAGCTGATAGTATACTTACCGTATACCTAGGGCCCTGTGTTTTAATACTGTCCTTACTGTTTATCTAGGGCCCTGTGTTTTAATACTGTCCTTACTGTTTATCTAGGGCCCTGTGTTTTAATACTGTCCTTACTGTTTATCTAGGGCCCTGTGTTTTAATACTGTCCTTACTGTTTATCTAGGGCCCTGTGTTTTAATACTGTCCTTACTGTTTATCTAGGGCCCTGTGTTTTAATACTGTCCTTACTGTTTATCTAGGGCCCTGTGTTTTAATACTGTCCTTACTGTTTATCTAGGGCCCTGTGTTTTAATACTGTCCTTACTGTTTATCTAGGGCCCTGTGTTTTAATACTGTCCTTACTGTTTATCTAGGGCCCTGTGTTTTAATACTGTCCTTACTGTTTATCTAGGGCCCTGTGTTTTAATACTGTCCTTACTGTTTATCTAGGGCCCTGTGTTTTAATACTGTCCTTACTGTTTATCTAGGGCCCTGTGTTTTAATACTGTCCTTACTGTTTATCTAGGGCCCTGTGTTTTAATACTGTCCTTACTGTTTATCTAGGGCCCTGTGTTTTAATGGTATACGTACTATAGATACCCCTGGACTAGATAGTTACTCTGTTTATGTAGATGATTGACTATGAAGATGAAAATATGAATATGAGGGATCATTTTGTCTAGCTGTCTGATTGGCCAGTGGCCAGCTCTAAGCCCTCTGATTGGAGCATATATGGTTGTACATTTCAGAGCTGTCTAATAACAACAGAACTGACTGGCTACTGGGGCAGCACTACTGTCTGGCTGGACCAACCAACACATTCGGAAGGTATTCAGACCCTTCACTTCTTCCACATTTTGTTACGTTACAGCTGCATTCTAAAGTTGATTAAATAAATTAAAAATCCTCATCAATCTACTCACAATACCCCATAATGACATCACAATACCCCATAATGACATCACAATACCCCATAATGACATCACAATACCCCATAATGACATCACAATATCCCATAATGACATCACAATACCCCATAATGACATCACAATACCCCATAATGACATCACAATATCCCATAATGACAAAGAGAAAACTGGTTTTTAGACATTTTAGCAAATTTGCTATGAGACTCGAAATTGAGGTCAGCTGCATTCTATTTCTATTAATCATCCATGGGATGTTTCTAAAACTTGATTGGAGTCCACCTGTGGTAAATGTAATTGATTGGACATTATTTGGATAGACACACACCTGTTTGTATAAGATCCCACAGTTGAAAGTGCGAGTCAGAGCAAAAACCAAGCCATGAGGTCGAAGGAATTGTCCGTAGAGATCCGAGACAGGATTGTGTTGAGGCACAGATCTGGTGAAGGGTACCAAAAAATGTCTGCAGCATTAAAGGTCCCCAAGAACACAGCGGCCTCCATCATTCTTAAATGGAAGAAGTTTTGAACCACCAAGACTCTTCCTAGAGCTGGCCGCCTGGCCAAACTGAGCAATCGGGGGAGAAGCGCCTTGGTCAGGGAGGTGACTAAGAACCCGATGGTCGCTCTGACAGAGCTCTAGAGTTCCTCTGTGGAGATGAGAGAACCTTCCAGAAGGACAACCATCTTTGCAGCACTCCACTAATCAGGCCTTTATGGTAGAGTGGCCAGACGGAAGCCACTACTCAGTAAAAGGCACATGACAGCCCGCTTGGAGTTTGCCAAAAGGCACCTAAAATGCCGAGTGTCACGTCTGGAGGAAACCTGGCACTATCCCAACGGTGAAGCATGGTGGTGGCAGCATCATGCTGTGGGGATGTTTTTCAGCAGCAGGGAATGGGAGACAAGTCAGGATCGAGACAATGATGAACGGAGGAAAGTACAGAGAGATCCTTGATGAAAACCTTCTCCAGAGCGCTCAGGACCTCAGACTGGGGCGAAGGTTCACCTTCCAACAGGACAACGACCCTGAGCACACAGCCAAGACAACGCAGGAGTGACTTCGGGACAAGTCTCTGAATATCCTTGAGAGCCCCAACCAGAGCCCGGTCTTGAACCTGATCGAACATCCCTGGAGAGACCTGAAAATAGCTGTGCAACGACGCTCCCCATCCAACCTGACAGAGCTTGAGTTGATCTGCAGAGAAGAATGGGAGAATGATACCTAAGAAGACTTGAGGCTGTAATCGCTGTCAGAGGTGCTTCAACAAATCACATCAAAGTTTATTTGTCACGTGCGCTGAATACAACAGGTGTACACCGTACAGTGAAATGCTTACTTACAGGCTCTAACCAATAGTGCAAAAAAGGTATTAGGTGATGTGAATACTGAGTAAGTACTGAGTAAAGGGTCTGAATACTTACGTAAATGTGATATTTAATTTATTATTATGAGGTATTGGTTGTACATTGATGAGAAAAAAAAAATTATTTCATCAAATTTAGAATAAGGCTGTAACAAAATGTGGAAAATGTCAAGACGTCTGAATACTTTCCAAATGCACTGTATACAGTGTACGTACAGTGCACATGTCTGTCTGTCTGTCTGTCTGTCTGTCTGTCTGTCTGTCTGTCTGTCTGTCTGTCTGTCTGTCTGTCTGTCCTGTCTGTCTGTCTGTCTGTATAACACCTCACATCTCTCTATAACACCCCACATCTCTCTATAACACCTCACATCTCTCTCTATAACACCTCACATCTCTCTATAACACCCCACATCTCTCTATAACACCTCACATCGCTCTATCACACCTCACATCTCTCTCTATAACACCTCACATCGCTCTATCACACCTCACATCTCTCTCTATAACACCTCACATCTCTCTATCACACCTCACATCTCTCTATAACACCTCACATCTCTCTATCACACCTCACATCTCTCTATAACACCTCACATCTCTCTATCACACCTCACATCTCTCTATAACACCTCACATCTCTCTATAACACCTCACATCTCTCTCTATAACACCTCACATCTCTCTCTATAACACCTCACATCTCTCTATAACACCTCACATCTCTCTCTATAACACCTCACATCTCTCTATCACACCTCACATCTCTCTATAACACCTCACATCGCTCTATAACACCTCACATCTCTCTCTATAACACCTCACATCTCTCTCTATAACACCTCACATCTCTCTATAACACCTCACATCTCTCTCTATAACACCTCACATCTCTCTCTATAACACCTCACATCTCTCTCTATAACACCTCACATCTCTCTATCACACCTCACATCTCTCTATAACAACTCTAATTGTTTCATATTTTTTACATTTTGTCAGGATATGCAGCTCCAACTCGGGTTATGTTGTGGTGCAGTGGTTGCACAACCTTTCCTCTACAGGGAGCCAGGTTTTCCTGTGTCTACCTGTCTCAATGGCAAGGCTGTGCTCACTGAGCCTGGACTATGTCAAGGTTTTTATCCGTAACCATGGTCAAATAGTTAGCCACGGTGTACTGTCGATTTAGGGCCAGATAGCACTGCGTTTTGCTTTGTGCTTGTTTTTCCCAATAAGTAATGTAGTTTTGTTTTGACTGTGTTGTAATTTGTTTTGATCTGATTGATTGGATGTTCTGGTCCTGAGGCTTCAGTGTGCTAGTAGAACAGGTTTGTGAACTCAGCCCCAGGACCAGCTGGATGAGGGTCCTGAGGCTTCAGTGTGTTAGTAGAACAGGTTAGTGAACTCAGCCCCAGGACCAGCTGGATGAGGGTCCTGAGGCTTCAGTGTGTTAGTAGAACAGGTTTGTGAACTCAGCCCCAGGACCAGCTGGATGAGGGTCCTGAGGCTTCAGTGTCTTAGTAGAACAGGTTAGTGAACTCAGCCCCAGGACCAGCTGGATGATTTGTCACTGTGTTACTGTGTTACTGTGTGATGTGTTACTGTGTTACTGGATGAGGGGACTCTTTTCTTTGCTCAGCTCTTGGCAATGCAGGGCTTGTTTCTCTCCCTCTTCTTTTCTCTCCTGCTCCCTCCAGACAATTTACTCTGGACAGGAAACTGAACTCACAAAGGAAGTTTACCCTTCTGCACCTGTGCACACACACGCACGCACGCATGCACGCACACACACACACACACACACACACACACACACACACACACTGAGAAATAAAGACCCATTCAGTGGTTGAGGAGCTCCCCATCCAACTCCTTCACAGAGGACACAATGTCTCCCTGATAGACTGGTCCCCTTCACAGAGAACACAATGCCTCTCTGGTAGACTGGTCCCCTTCACAGAGGACACAATGTCTCCCTGATAGACTGGTCCCCTTCACAGAGGACACAATGTCTCCCTGATAGACTGGTCCCCTTCACAGAGGACACAATGCCTCCCTGATAGACTGGTCCCCTTCACAGAGGACACAATGCCTCACAGAGGACACAATGTCTCCCTGATAGACTGGTCCCCTTCACAGAGAACACAATGCCTCCCTGTTAGACTGGTCCCCTTCACAGAGGACACAATGCCTCCCTGTTAGACTGGTCCCCTTCACAGAGGACACAATGTCTCCCTGATAGACTGGTCCCCTTCACAGAGGACACAATGCCTCCCTGTTAGACTGGTCCCCTTCACAGAGGACACAATGTCTCTCTGGTAGACTGGTCCCCTTCACAGAGGACACAATGCCTCCCTGATAGACTGGGCCCCTTTCACAGAGGACACAATGCCTCTCTGGTAGACTGGTCCCCTTCACAGAGGACACAATGCCTCTCTGGTAGACTGGTCCCCTTCACAGAGGACACAATGTCTCCCTGATAGACTGGTTCCCTTCACAGAGGACACAATGCCTCCCTGATTAACTGGTCCCCTTCACAGAGGACACAATGCCTCTCTGGTAGACTGGTCCCCTTCACAGAGGACACAATGCCTCTCTGATAGACTGGTCCCCTTCACAGAGGACACAATGTCTCCCTGATAGACTGGTCTCTTTCACAGAGGACACAATGTCTCCCTGATAGACTGGTCCCCTTCACAGAGGACACAATGTCTCCCTGATAGACTGGTCTCTTTCACAGAGGACACAATGTCTCCCTGATAGACTGGTCCCCTTCACAGAGGACACAATGTCTCCCTGATAGACTGGTCCCCTTCACAGAGGACACAATGCCTCACAGAGGACACAATGCCTCCCTGATAGACTGGTCCCCTTTCACAGAGGACACAATGCCTCTCTGGTAGACTGGTCCCCTTCACAGAGGACACAATGTCTCCCTGGTAGACTGGTCCCCTTCACAGAGGACACAATGCCTCCCTTATAGACTGGTTCCCTTCACAGAGAATACAACGTCTCCCTGATATACTGCCTCCCCCTCACACACACACCAGATGACCCCCCGACGAATAAATAAAAATAGATGAAGTGTTAAGTGAAAATGAAAAGTGCTGTGCTGAAAGCCTAGAGCAGGAAAAGAGTTTGTCTTTTATGAGTCTCAGTAGGTGTATGGTTAGCGGCCTGTTGGGCCCAGGGTTCAGAACCTCAAACCTCCTGCCTATATAAGGTCCCACAGTTGACAGTGAATTTCAGAGCAAAAACCAAGCCGTGAGGTCGAAGGAATTGTCCGTAGAGCTCCGAGACAGGATTGTGTCGAGGCACAGATCTGGGGAAGGGTACCAAAACATTTCTACAGCATTGAAGGTCCCCAAGAACACAGTGGCCTCCATCATTCTTAAATGGAAGAAATTTGGAACCAATAAGACTCTTCCTAGAGCTGGCCACCTGACCAAACTGAGCAATCGGGGGAGAAGGGTCTTGGTCAGAGAGGTTAACAAGACAGGAGTGTTACTGTGTAATGTGTTACTGTGTTACTGTGCTACTGTGTTAATTTGTCACTGTGTTACTGTGTTACTGTGTTACTGTGTGATGTGTTACTGTGTTACTGTGTTGCTGCGTTACTGTGTTGCTGTGTTACTGTGTGATGTGTTACTGTGTTACTGTGTTGCTGTGTTACTGTATTACTGTGTTGCTGCGTTACTGTGTTGCTGTGTTACTGTGTTACTGTATTACTGTGTTACTGTGTGATGTGTCGCTGTGTTACTGTGTTACTGTGTGATGTGTTACTGTGTTACTGTGTTGCTGTGTTACTGTATTACTGTGTTGCTGCGTTACTGTGTTGCTGTGTTACTGTGTTACTGTATTACTGTGTTACTGTGTTGCTGTGTTGCGGTGTTACTGTGTTGCTGTGTTACTGTGTTGCTGTATTACTGTATTACTGTGTTACTGTGTTACTGTGTTACTGTGTGATGTGTTGCTGTGTTACTGTGTTACTGCGTTACTGTGTTGCTGTGTTGCTGTATCACTGTGTTGCTGTATCACTGTGTTACTGTGTTACTGTGTTACTGTGTTGCTGTGTGATGTGTCGCTGTGTTACTGTGTCGCTGTATTACTGTGTTGCTGTATCAATGTGTTACTGTGTTACTGTGTTGCTGTATTACTATGTTACTGTGTTACTATGTTACTATGTTGCTGTGTTGCTGTGTTGCTGTGTTACTATGTTACTGTGCTACTTACTGTGTGATGTGTTACTGTGTTGCTGTGTTGCTGTGTTACTGTGTTACTATGTTGCTGTGTTGCTGTGTTGCTGTGTTACTATGTTACTGTGCTACTTACTGTGTGATGTGTTACTGTGTTGCTGTGTTACTGTGTTGCTGTGTGATGTGTTACTGTGTTACTGTGTTGCTGTGTGATGTGTTACTGTGTTACTGTGTTGCTGTATTACTGTGTTGCTGTGTTGCTGTGTTGCTGTGTTGCTGTGTGATGTGTTACTGTGTTACTGTGTTGCCGTGTTGCTGTGTTACTGTATTACTGTGTTGCTGTGTTGCTGTGTTACTGTGTTGCTGTGTTACTGTATTACTGTGTTGCTGTGTTGCTGTGTTGCTGTGTTACTGTGTTGCTGCGTTGCTGCGTTGCTGCGTTGCTGTGTTGCTGCGTTGCTGCGTTGCTGCGTTGCTGCGTTGCTGTGTTCGTCGTAAAGGACCAAGGTGCAGCGTGATAAGCGAGCATCTTACTGTAATATAAAATGAAACACCGTCAAAACAACAAAAATACAAAAAAGAACGTGAAGTTCTGCAGGCTACACAGCAGCAATACAAAATCAAGATCCCACTCTGTGATGTGGACCAGTCTATATTTCTCCAATATAATAGTCCAAATCTCCTCCTCCCTGTAACTATGGTGTCCTCAGCTACCCAACATGGATTCGCCTTTGCTATGTTACCAAACAAGCCAAGTGTGCATCCCAAATGGCAACCTATTCCCTATGGACACTGGTCAAACTATATAGGAGAGCCTGTCTTTTACTTTGTGTAACTTGTGCAGTTTGATAAGCAGTCATGTCTGTTCTAGTGGCCATTTGTGCTGATAATTTTTATTTTGGTAATTTTTTTAAATATATATTGGCCCTGGTCAAAAGTAGTCCATTATAAAGGGAAATGGGTACCATTTGGGATGTATTTCGAGCCTTCGACGTTCTGCTATGTAACGGAATTAATCCAGCCCCACCAGACATCCTGTTAGTTACTGTTGCTGGGCAGGTGTTACATTCAGGACTAATGTGGAGAACAGAGGTTGTTTTTGGGGAGACGTGATTGAGGGAAGGACGTGGGGATATATTTCAGAGCCTGGTATTGGTGTAGATTTACAGCGGGGGTGAGGGTTAGTGATGGCTGGTATTGGTGTAGATTTACAGCTGGTATTGGTGTAGATTTACAGCTGGTATTGGTGTAGATTTACAGCTGGTATTGGTGTAGATTTACAGCTGGTATTGGTGTAGATTTACAGCTGGTATTGGTGTAGATTTACAGCTGGTATTGGTGTAGATTTACAGCTGGTATTGGTGTAGATTTACAGCAGGGGTGAGGGTTAGTGATGGCTGTGCTGTGGGACTTCCAGAGCTGAATGTGTGAAATGTTTAAGCTCTGAAACCTTTAGCCAGCTTTACACACACACAAGCACACGCACACACACACACATACACACACGCACGCACGCACGCACATACACACACACACACACACACATACACACACGCACGCACGCACACACACACACATACACACACGCACGCACGCACATACACGCACACACTCAAATTTCGACAACCGCCAGGATTGGGTGTCCCACACTCAAGGTGAAAGTACCGGTGTGCATTTGAAGCAACATATATACTCTAAAATAATTACAACTTCATGTGTTTAAAAAATAAATTGTCGAAAGTAGCCAGAAAGTAGGTCAATGTAGCAGTTAGATGAAGACCTGTTTTCTAAATTCCACCCACAAAACCCCAGAAATGGAACCTGGCATCTTCTGCTTCTGACCAGAGACTAGACTTGCATTTCAAAACGCAGGAAAGAGCAGAACAGAGCCTACTGAAAGAGAGTTGGGCTGAGACCAATCGCTAAACCCCTCTCTATTCCCCTCTCTAGTCCCCTCTCTAGTCCCCTCTCTAGTCCCCTATCTAAACCCCTCTCTAGACCCCTCTCTATTCCCCTCTCTAGACCCCTCTCTAGACCCCTCTCTAGTCCCCTCTCTAGTCCCCTCTCTAGTCCCCTCTCTAGTCCCCTCTCTAGTCCCCTCGCTAAACCCCTCTCTAGTCCCCTCTCTAGACCCCTCTCTATTCCCCTCTCTAGACCCATCTATAGTCCCCTCTCTAGACCCCTCTTTAGACCCCTCTCTAGACCCCTCTTTAGACCCCTCTCTAGACCCCTCTCTAGACCCATCTATAGTCCCCTCTCTAGACCCCTCTCTAGACCCATCTATAGTCCCCTCTCTAGACCCATCTATAGACCCCTCTCTATTCCCCTCTCTATTCCCCTCTCTAGTCCCCTCTCTAGACCCCTCTCTAGACCCATCTATAAACCCCTCTCTAGACCCCTCTCTATTCCCCTCTCTATTCCCCTCTCTAGTCCCCTCTCTAGACCCATCTATAGTCCCCTCTCTAGTCCCCTCTCTAGTCCCCTCTCTAGACCCCTCTCTAGACCCATCTATAAACCCCTCTCTAGACCCCTCTCTATTCCCCTCTCTATTCCCCTCTCTATTCCCCTCTCTAGACCCCTCTCTAGTCCCCTCTCTAGACCCCTCTCTATTCCCCTCTCTATTCCCCTCTCTATTCCCCTCTCTAGTCCCCTCTCTATTCCCCTCTCTAGACCCCTCTCTAGTCCCCTCTTTAGACCCCTCTCTATTCCCCTCTCTAGTCCCCTCTCTATTCCCCTCTCTATTCCCCTCTCTAGTCCCCTCTCTAGTCCCCTCTTTAGACCCCTCTCTATTCCCCTCTCTAGACCCCTCTCTATTCCCCTCTCTATTCCCCTCTCTAGACCCCTCTCTAGTCCCCTCTCTAGACCCCTCTCTATTCCCCTCTCTATTCCCCTCTCTATTCCCCTCTCTAGTCCCCTCTCTATTCCCCTCTCTAGACCCCTCTCTAGTCCCCTCTTTAGACCCCTCTCTATTCCCCTCTCTAGACCCCTCTCTATTCCCCTCTCTATTCCCCTCTCTAGTCCCCTCTCTAGACCCCTCTCTAGTCCCCTCTCTATTCCCCTCTCTATTCCCCTCTCTAGTCCCCTCTCTAGTCTCCTCTTTAGACCCCTCTCTAGTCCCCTCTCTATTCCCCTCTCTAGTCCCCTCTCTATTCCCCTCTCTATTCCCCTCTCTAGTCCCCTCTCTAGTCCCCTCTTTAGACCCCTCTCTAGTCCCCTCTCTAGACCCCTCTTTAAAAACCCCTCTCTAGTCCCCTCTCTAGTTCCCTCTTTAAAAACCCCTCTCTAGACCCCTCTCTAGACCCCTCTCTAGACCCCTCTCTATTCCCCTCTCTAGACCCCTCTCTATTCCCCTCTCTAGTCCCCTCTCTAGTTCCCTCTTTAAAAACCCCTCTCTAGACCCCTCTCTAGACCCCTCTCTAGACCCCTCTCTATTCCCCTCTCTAGACCCCTCTCTAGTCCCCTCTCTAGACCCCTCTCTAGTCCCCTCTCTAGACCCCTCTCTATTCCCCTCTCTATTCCCCTCTCTATTCCCCTCTCTAGTCCCCTCTCTAGACCCCTCTCTAGTCCCCTCTCTAGACCCCTCTCTATTCCCCTCTCTATTCCCCTCTCTATTCCCCTCTCTAGTCCCCTCTCTAGACCCCTCTCTATTCCCCTCTCTAGACCCCTCTCTATTCCCCTCTCTATTCCCCTCTCTAGTCCCCTCTCTAGTCCCCTCTTTAAAAACCCCTCTCTAGTCCCCTCTCTAGTCCCCTCTTTAAAAACCCCTCTCTATTCCCCTCTCTAGTCCCCTCTCTAGACCCCTCTCTATTCCCCTCTCTATTCCCCTCTCTATTCCCCTCTCTAGAACCCTCTCTAGTCCCCTCTTTAAAAACCCCTCTCTAGACCCCTCTCTAGACCCCTCTCTAGACCCCTCTCTATTCCCCTCTCTATTCCCCTCTCTAGTCCCCTCTCTAGACCCCTCTCTATTCCCCTCTCTATTCCCCTCTCTAGACCCCTCTCTAGTCCCCTCTTTAAAAACCCCTCTCTAGACCCCTCTCTAGACCCCTCTCTAGTCCCCTATCTAGACCCCTCTCTAGTCCCCTCTCTAGACCCCTCTGTAGTCCCCTCTCTAGACCCCTCTCTAGACCCCTCTCTAGTCCCCTGAGCCACACGGGTGGCTCAGGGGACTAGCCTGACATTTATAATGTCTTCCCTGTGGTTCAGTTGGTAGAGCATGGTGTTTGTAATGCCAGGGTTGTGGTTTCGATTCCCACGGGGGACCAGTACGGGAAAAAAAATGTTTTAATGAAATGTATGCATTCACTACTGTAAGTCGCTCTGGATAAGAGCGTCTGCTAAACGACTAAAATGTAAATGTAAAAATGTAGTCACCTCTCTAGGCCCCTATCTAGAACCTTCTCTAGGCCCCTATCTAGAACCTTCTCTAGGCCCCTATCTAGAACCTTCTCTAGGCCCCTATCTAGAACCTTCTCTAGGCCCCTATCTAGAACCTTCTCTAGACCCTCACTAGACATACGGGAGGCATTGCTTAAAGGGATAACAGCCTGCTGCACCGTTGCAATTTATGAAAAACCTCAATCAATAGGGAAAACAAGCCTGGGTTTAGTCTCCTCTCTCTCAATATATATATATATATACATACATATAGTGCATTCAGACCCCTTTATTAAAAAAATATATATGTTTACATTACAGCCTTATTCTAAAATGGATTAAATAGATTTTCCCCCCCCTCATCAATCTACACACAATACCCCATAATGACAAAGCAAAAACGTTTTTTCTTTCAGCAAATTTATTTGAAATAAAAAACTGAAATATCACATTTACGTAAGTATTCAGACCCTTTACTCAGCACTTTGTTGAAGCACCTCTGACAGCCAATACAGCCTCAAGTCTTCTTGGATATCATGCTTCTTGGGTATCATTCTCCCATTCTTCTCTGCAGATCCTCTCAAGCTCTGTCAGGTTGGATGGGGAGCGTGTGCTGTGTGCTTAGTGTTGTTGTCATGTTGGAAGGTGAACCTTCGCCCCAGTCTGAGGTCCTTTGAACTCTGGAGCATGTTTTCATCAAGGACCTCTCTGTACTTTGCTCTGTTCATCTTTCCCTCTATCCTGACTAGTCTCCCAGTCCCTGTCGCTGAAAAACATCCCCACAGCATGATGCTGCCACCACCATGCTTCACCGTAGGGATGGTGCCAGGTTTCCTCCAGATGTGACGCTTGGCATTCAGGCCAAATAATTCAATCTTGGTTTCATCAGACCAGAGGAGTTTCTCATGGTCTGAGTCCTTTAGGTGCCTTTTGGCAAACTCCACGCTGGCTGTCATGTGCCTTTTACTGAGGAGTGGCTTCCGTCTGGCCACTCTACCATAAAGACCTGAGTGGGGGAGTGCTGCAGAGATGGTTGTCCTTCTGGAAGGTTCTCCCATTTCCATAGAGGAACTCTGGAGCTCTGTATGAGTAACCATTGTGTTCCTGGTCACCTCCCTGACCAAGGCCCTTCTCCCCCGATTGCTCAGTTTGGCCGGGCGGCCTTCTCTAGGAAGAGTCTTGGTGGTTCTACACTTCTTCCATTTAAGAATGATGGAGGCCACTGTGTTCTTGGGGACCTTCAATGCTGCAGAAATGTTTTGGTACCCTTCCCCAGATCTGTGCCTCGACACAATCCTGTCTCAGAGCTCTACGGACAATTCCTTTGACCTCATGACTTGGTTTTTGCTCTGACATGTACTGTCAACTGTGGGATCTTATATAGACAGGTGTGTGCCTTTCCAAATCATGTCCAATCAATTGAATTTACCAGAGATGGAGCTCCAATCAAGTTGGAGAAACATATCAAAGATGTTCAATGGAAACAGGATGCACCTGAGCTCAATTTCGAGTCTCATAGCAAAGGATCTGAATACTTATGTAAATAAGGTATTTCTGTTTTTATTTTGTAATAAATACGCAAAAAATGCATGCTGTTCAATCGATCACTGCCCGCACCTGCTCGCCCGTCCAGCATCACAACTCTGGAAGGTTCTGACTTAGAATATGTGGACAACTACAAATACCTAGGTGTCCGGTTAGACTGTAAACTCTCCTTCCAGACTCACATTAAGCATCTCCAATCCAAAATTAAATCTAGAATCGGCTTCCTATATCGCAACAAAGCATCCTTCACTCATGCTGCCAAACACACCCTCGTAAAACTGACCATCCTACTGATCCTCGACAGCTGTTAAGTAACAAAATGTGGAAAAAGTCAAGGGGTCTGAATACTTTCTGAAAGCACTGCATATCTATCTCTCAGCTGAACCAGGAACTAACTAAATGATCGCTTTAGAATCTCAGCACATCTACACATCTACAGAGGATTTCATTTGAATTCAATGCACTTCTGTTGTCTTCAGCCACAGTGATGCAGCGTTCAACAACGGATCTGAAACAGTTACTTGTTAATGTCAGAAGCATGACTCTGTGATTTCCAAATCAAAACGTACTGAATTGTTAAAGAATCTCCTCCTTTCTAATGTGTTAGAGAATCTCCTCCCTTCTAATGTGTTAGAGAATCTCCTCCCTTCTAATGTGTTAGAGAATGTCCTCCCTTCTAATGTGTTAGAGAATCTCCTCCCTTCTAATGTGTTTGAGAATCTCCTCCCTTCTAATGTGTTAGAGAATCTCCTCCTTTCTAATGTGTTAGAGAATCTCCTCCCTTCTAATGTGTTTGAGAATCTCCTCCCTTCTAATGTGTTAGAGAATGTCCTCCCTTCTAATGTGTTAGAGAATCTCCTCCCTTCTAATTCTCCCTTCTAAAGTGTTAGAATCTCCTCCCTTCTAATGTGTTAGAGAATCTCCTCCCTTCTAATGTGTTAGAATCTCCTCCCTTCTAATCCTCCCTTCTAATGTGTTAGAATCTCCTCCCTTCTAATCCTCCCTTCTAAAGTGTTAGAATCTCCTCCCTTCTAATGTGTTAGAGAATCTCCTCCCTTCTAATCCTCCCTTCTAAACTGTTAGAGAATCTCCTCCCTTCTAATGTGTTAGAGAATCTCCTCCCTTCTAATGTGTTAGAGAATCTCCTCCCTTCTAATCCTCCCTTCTAATGTGTTATTTATGTTGTCATCAGTATACAGTACTGTGAAGAGTATAGTTATGTTGTCATCAGTATACAGTACTGTGTAGAGTATAGTTATGTTGTCATCAGTATACAATACTGTGAAGAGTATAGTTATGTTGTCATCAGTATACAGTACGGGGGTGTGCTCAGCACCGTGCATAGTTATGTTGTCATCAGTATACAGTACTGTGTAGAGTATAGTTATGTTGTCATCAGTATACAGTACTGTGTAGAGTATAGTTATGTTGTCATCAGTATACAGTACTGTGTAGAGTATAGTTATGTTGTCATCAGTATACAGTACTGTGTAGAGTATAGTTATCTTGTCAAACGTGTACAGTACCTCCGTAGAGTGTAGTGCTGTTTTCATCAGTGTACTATGTGGAGTGTAGTCCATAAAGGCTGTGTTTACACTCATTTTATGATCTTATTTTTCACCTTAGACCAATCAGATCAACTCTGAAAAACATCTGATTGGGCTGCCTGCGTAAACAGTATCCTGTCTTTTCTCTCTCTGCAGGTGTGGGATACCGAGTTGGAGCGAACAGCGCAGGAGTGGGCTGAGACGTGTCTTTGGGAACATGGTCCAGCTGGTCTGCTTCCTCAGATAGGACAGAACCTGGGAACTCACTGGGGATGGTAAACACAGACATGATTTAATGATTTATTGATTGATCAGTGAACACATGAAAACATGAGATTGATGTTTGCTGTATTGGCGTTTGACAGCGTAGCATCAACGTTGCATCCCCATAAAGACATATTTGCAGTGTATTATATTGTATGTTCGTATTGAGAAACGAAACACAAAACCAATGTATTATCTGTGAGAACTATCAAAATCCCAAATTGCACCCTATTCCCTATTGGTCATGGTCAAAAGTAGTGCACTATATAGGGAATAGGGTGCCATAGGGCTCTGGTCAAAAGTAGTGCACTATATATAGGGAATAGGGTGCCATAGGGCCCTGGTCTAAAGTAGTGTACTATATAGGGAATAGGGTGCCATAGGGCTCTGGACAAAAGTAGTGCACTAAATAGGGAATAGGGTGCCATTTGAAACATAATCCTGTTCTATTAAAAGTAACATTTATCAGTGTATGTCTGTGTCCAGGCCACGTCCCCCTACTTCCCATGTGCAGACCTGGTATGATGAGGTGAAGGACTATTCCTTCCCTTACCCCCAGGAATGTGACCCCTATTGCCCCTTCAGATGTTCCGGCCCAGTCTGCACCCACTACACACAGGTAGGCAGCAGATCAAACCACAGTCAGGAAATAGGGGGGAAACTTTGAACTCACTGTTCATAAATATGTAACTCGTTATTAATTTAACAAGGCTGCCATGTTTATCGGGCGCCATCTGATCTGATCTGTGTGTGTGTGTGTGTGTGTGTGTGTGTGTGTGTGTGTGTGTGTGTGCTGTGTGTGTGTGTGTGTGTGTGTGTGTGTGTGTGTGTGTGTGTGTGTGTGTGTGTGTGTGTGTGCGTGTGCGCGTGTGTCTGTGTGTGTGTGTGTGTGCGTGCGTGTGTGTGAGTGTGTGTGTGTGCGTATGTGTGTGTGCGCGTGTGTGTGTGCTGTGTGTGTGTGTGTGTGTGTGTGTGTGTGTGTGTGTGTGTGTGTGTGTGTGTGTGTGTGTGTGTGTGTGTGTGTGTGTGTGTAGTTGGTGTGGGCCACCAGCAGCAGGATAGGCTGTGCCATCAACATTTGCTACAACATGAACGTGTGGGGTCAGAACTTGGCTAAAGCTGTTTACCTGGTCTGCAACTACTCACCCAAGTAAGACAACTAAACCCTCAGTTAGGGATTACTCTCTACTCTATGGGTTAGTTAGGGATTACTCCCTACTCTATGGGTTAGTTAGGGATAACTCCCTACTCTATGGGTTAGTTCGGGATAACTCCCTACTCTATGGGTTAGTTAGGGATAACTCCCTACTCTATGGGTTAGTTAGGGATTACTCTCTACTCTATGGGTTAGTTAGGGATAACTCCCTACTCTATGGGTTAGTTAGGGATTACTCTCTACTCTATGGGTTAGTTAGGGATTACTCTCTACTCTATGGGTTAGTTAGGGATTACTCTCTACTCTATGGGTTAGTTAGGGATTACTCTCTACTCTATGGGTTAGTTAGGGATTACTCCCTACTCTATGGGTTAGTTAGGGATTACTCTCTACTCTATGGGTTAGTTAGGGATTACTCTCTACTCTATGGGTTAGTTAGGGATTACTCTCTACTCTATGGGTTAGTTAGGGATTACTCCCTACTCTATGGGTTAGTTAGGGATTACTCCCTACTCTATGGGTTAGTTAGGGATTACTCTCTACTCTATGGGTTAGTTAGGGATTACTCTCTACTCTATGGGTTAGTTAGGGATTACTCTCTACTCTATGGGTTAGTTAGGGATTACTCCCTACTCTATGGGTTAGTTAGGGATTACTCCCTACTCTATGGGTTAGTTAGGGATTACTCTCTACTCTATGGGTTAGTTAGGGATAACTCCCTACTCTATGGGTTAGTTAGGGATAACTCCCTACTCTATGGGTTAGTTAGGGATTACTCTCTACTCTATGGGTTAGTTAGGGATTACTCTCTACTCTATGGGTTAGTTAGGGATTACTCCCTACTCTATGGGTTAGTTAGGGATTACTCCCTACTCTATGGGTTAGTTAGGGATTACTCTCTACTCTATGGGTTAGTTAGGGATTACTCCCTACTCTATGGGTTAGTTAGGGATTACTCTCTACTCTATGGGTTAGTTAGGGATTACTCCCTACTCTATGGGTTAGTTAGGGATTACTCCCTACTCTATGGGTTAGTTAGGGATAACTCCCTACTCTATGGGTTAGTTAGGGATTACTCCCTACTCTATGGGTTAGTTAGGGATAACTCCCTACTCTATGGGTTAGTTAGGGATTACTCCCTACTCTATGGGTTAGTTAGGGATAACTCCCTACTCTATGGGTTAGTTAGGGATTACTCCCTACTCTATGGGTTAGTTAGGGATTACTCCCTACTCTATGGGTTAGTTAGGGATAACTCCCTACTCTATGGGTTAGTTAGGGATAACTCCCTATACTCTATGGGTTAGTTAGGGATTACTCCCTACTCTATGGGTTAGTTAGGGATTACTCTCTACTCTATGGGTTAGTTAGGGATTACTCTCTACTCTATGGGTTAGTTAGGGATTACTCCCTACTCTATGGGTTAGTTAGGGATTACTCCCTACTCTATGGGTTAGTTAGGGATTACTCTCTACTCTATGGGTTAGTTAGGGATTACTCCCTACTCTATGGGTTAGTTAGGGATTACTCCCTACTCTATGGGTTAGTTAGGGATAACTCCATACTCTATGGGTTAGTTAGGGATTACTCCCTACTCTATGGGTTAGTTAGGGATAACTCCCTACTCTATGGGTTAGTTAGGGATTACTCCCTACTCTATGGGTTAGTTAGGGATAACTCCCTACTCAATGGGTTAGTTAGGGATTACTCCCTACTCTATGGGTTAGTTAGGGATAACTCCCTACTCTATGGGTTAGTTAGGGATTACTCCCTACTCTATGGGTTAGTTAGGGATAACTCTCTACTCTATGGGTTAGTTAGGGATAACTCCCTACTCTATGGGTTAGTTAGGGATAACTCCCTATACTCTATGGGTTAGTTAGGGATAACTCCCTACTCTATGGGTTAGTTAGGGATTACTCCCTACTCTATGGGTTAGTTAGGGATAACTCCCTACTCTATGGGTTAGTTAGGGATTACTCCCTACTCTATGGGTTAGTTAGGGATAACTCCCTACTCTATGGGTTAGTTAGGGATAACTCTCTACTCTATGGGTTAGTTAGGGATAACTCCCTATACTCTATGGGTTAGTTAGGGATAACTCCCTATACTCTATGGGTTAGTTAGGGATAACTCGCTACTCATTGGGTTAGTTAGGGATAACTCCCTACTCTATGGGTTAGTTAAGGATAACTCCCTACTCTATGGGTTAGTTAAGGATAACTCGCTAATCATTGGGTTAGTTAGGGATAACTCCCTATATTCTATGGGTTAGTTAGGGATAACTCCCTACTCTATGGGTTAGTTAGGGATTACTCTCTACTCTATGGGTTAGTTAGGGATTACTCCCTATACTCTATGGGTTAGTTAGGGATAACTCCCTACTCTATGGGTTAGTTAGGGATAACTCCCTACTCTATGGGTTAGTTAGGGATAACTCCCTACTCTATGGGTTAGTTAGGGATAACTCCCTACTCTATGGGTTAGTTAGGGATTACTCCCTATACTCTATGGCTTAGTTAGGGATAACTCGCTACTCTATGGGTTAGTTAGGGATAACTCCCTACTCTATGGGTTAGTTAGGGATTACTCCCTATACTCTATGGGTTAGTTAGGGATAACTCCCTACTCTATGGGTTAGTTAGGGATAACTCCCTACTCTATGGGTTAGTTAGGGATTACTCCCTATACTCTATGGGTTAGTTAGGGATAACTCCCTACTCTATGGGTTAGATAGGGATAACTCCCTACTCTATGGGTTAGTTAGGGATAACTCCCTACTCTATGGGTTAGTTAGGGATAACTCCCTACTCATTGGGTTAGTTAGGGATAACTCCCTATACTCTATGGGTTAGTTAGGGATAACTCCCTACTCATTGGGTTAGTTAGGGATAACTCCCTACTCATTGGGTTAGTTAGGGATTACTCCCTACTCAATGGGTCAGT
Organism: Salmo salar; assembly: GCF_965601325.2. NCBI lineage: Eukaryota > Metazoa > Chordata > Actinopteri > Salmoniformes > Salmonidae > Salmo > Salmo salar. The sequence goes on from NC_138319.1 coordinate 40,162,906, forward strand.
TAGGGATAACTCCCTATACTCTATGGGTTAGTTAGGGATTACTCCCTACTCATTGGGTTAGTTAGGGATAACTCCCTATACTCTATGGGTTAGTTAGGGATAACTCCCTATACTCTATGGGCTAGTTAGGGATTACTCCCTACTCATTGGGTTAGTTAGGGATAACTCCCTACTCTATGGGTTAGTTAGGGAAAACTCCCTACTCTATGGGTTAGTTAGGGATAACTCCCTACTCTATGGGTTAGTTAGGGATAACTCCCTACTCTATGGGTTAGTTAGGGATAACTCCCTACTCTATGGGTTAGTTAGGGATTACTCTCTACTCTATGGGTTAGTTAGGGATTACTCTCTACTCTATGGGTTAGTTAGGGATTACTCCCTACTCTATGGGTTAGTTAGGGATTACTCCCTACTCTATGGGTTAGTTAGGGATTACTCTCTACTCTATGGGTTAGTTAGGGATTACTCTCTACTCTATGGGTTAGTTAGGGATTACTCTCTACTCTATGGGTTAGTTAGGGATTACTCCCTACTCTATGGGTTAGTTAGGGATTACTCCCTACTCTATGGGTTAGTTAGGGATAACTCCCTACTCTATGGGTTAGTTAGGGATTACTCCCTACTCTATGGGTTAGTTAGGGATAACTCCCTACTCTATGGGTTAGTTAGGGATTACTCCCTACTCTATGGGTTAGTTAGGGATAACTCCCTACTCTATGGGTTAGTTAGGGATTACTCCCTACTCTATGGGTTAGTTAGGGATAACTCCCTACTCATTGGGTTAGTTAGGGATAACTCCCTATACTCTATGGGTTAGTTAGGGATAACTCCCTACTCATTGGGTTAGTTAGGGATAACTCCCTACTCATTGGGTTAGTTAGGGATTACTCCCTACTCATTGGGTCAGTTAGGGATAACTCCCTATACTCTATGGGTTAGTTAGGGATTACTCCCTACTCATTGGGTTAGTTAGGGATAACTCCCTATACTCTATGGGTTAGTTAGGGATAACTCCCTATACTCTATGGGCTAGTTAGGGATTACTCCCTACTCATTGGGTTAGTTAGGGATAACTCCCTACTCTATGGGTTAGTTAGGGAAAACTCCCTACTCTATGGGTTAGTTAGGATAACTCCCTACTCTATGGTTAGTTAGGGATAACTCCCTACTCTATGGGTTAGTTAGGGATAACTCCTACTCTATGGGTTAGTTAGGGATTACTCCTACTCTATGGGTTAGTTAGGGATTACTCCTACTCTATGGGTTAGTTAGGGATTACTCCCTACTCTATGGGTTAGTTAGGGATTACTCCCTACTCTATGGGTTAGTTAGGGATTACTCTCTACTCTATGGGTTAGTTAGGGATTACTCCCTACTCTATGGGTTAGTTAGGATTACTCCTACTCTATGGGTTAGTTAGGGATACTCCCTACTCTATGGGTTAGTTAGGGATTACTCCCTACTCTATGGGTTAGTTAGGGATAACTCCCTACTCTATGGGTTAGTTAGGGATTACTCCCTACTCTATGGGTTAGTTAGGGATAACTCCCTACTCTATGGGTTAGTTAGGGATTACTCCCTACTCTATGGGTTAGTTAGGGATAACTCCCTACTCTATGGGTTAGTTAGGGATTACTCCCTACTCTATGGGTTAGTTAGGGATAACTCCCTACTCTATGGGTTAGTTAGGGATAACTCTCTACTCTATGGGTTAGTTAGGGATAACTCCCTATACTCTATGGGTTAGTTAGGGATAACTCCCTATACTCTATGGGTTAGTTAGGGATAACTCGCTACTCATTGGGTTAGTTAGGGATAACTCCCTACTCTATGGGTTAGTTAAGGATAACTCCCTACTCTATGGGTTAGTTAAGGATAACTCGCTAATCATTGGGTTAGTTAGGGATAACTCCCTATATTCTATGGGTTAGTTAGGGATAACTCCCTACTCTATGGGTTAGTTAGGGATTACTCTCTACTCTATGGGTTAGTTAGGGATTACTCCCTATACTCTATGGGTTAGTTAGGGATAACTCCCTACTCTATGGGTTAGTTAGGGATAACTCCCTACTCTATGGGTTAGTTAGGGATAACTCCCTACTCTATGGGTTAGTTAGGGATAACTCCCTACTCTATGGGTTAGTTAGGGATTACTCCCTATACTCTATGGCTTAGTTAGGGATAACTCGCTACTCTATGGGTTAGTTAGGGATAACTCCCTACTCTATGGGTTAGTTAGGGATTACTCCCTATACTCTATGGGTTAGTTAGGGATAACTCCCTACTCTATGGGTTAGTTAGGGATAACTCCCTACTCTATGGGTTAGTTAGGGATTACTCCCTATACTCTATGGGTTAGTTAGGGATAACTCCCTACTCTATGGGTTAGATAGGGATAACTCCCTACTCTATGGGTTAGTTAGGGATAACTCCCTACTCTATGGGTTAGTTAGGGATAACTCCCTACTCATTGGGTTAGTTAGGGATAACTCCCTATACTCTATGGGTTAGTTAGGGATAACTCCCTACTCATTGGGTTAGTTAGGGATAACTCCCTACTCATTGGGTTAGTTAGGGATTACTCCCTACTCATTGGGTCAGTTAGGGATAACTCCCTATACTCTATGGGTTAGTTAGGGATTACTCCCTACTCATTGGGTTAGTTAGGGATTACTCCCTACTCATTGGGTTAGTTAGGGATAACTCCCTACTCATTCAGACGGGGTTAGAGGTTACTGTCTACGCATTCAGTAGAAGAGAGGAGAAAATGAGAGGAGTGGAGATGAGAGGTGAGGGAAGGGGAGAGGAGAGGAGATGAGAGGTGAGGGAAGGGGAGGGGAGAGGAGAGGTGAGGGAAGGGGAGAGGAGAGGAGATGAGAGGTGAGGGAAGGGGAGAGGAGAGGAGATGAGAGGTGAGGGAAGGGGAGAGGAGATGAGAGGTGAGGGAAGGGGAGGGGAGAGGAGAGGTGAGGGAAGGGGAGAGGAGATGAGAGGTGCGGGAAGGGGAGAGGAGAGGAGATGAGAGGTGAGGGAAGGGGAGAGGAGAGGAGAGGAGAGGAGATGAGAGGTGAGGGAAGGGGAGAGGAGTGGAGATGAGAGGTGAGTGAAGGGGAGAGGAGAGGAGATGAGAGGTGAGGGAAGGGGAGAGGAGATGAGAGGTGAGGGAAGGGAAGAGGAGAGGAGATGAGAGGTGAGGGAAGGGGAGAGGAGAGGTGAGGGAAGGGGAGAGGAGAGGAGATGAGAGGTGAGGGAAGGGGAGAGGAGATGAGTAAAGGAAGACACAACAGACTTGTCTCCTGTCCTACTAACCCTTAACCTCTGACCTGTCACCTCAGGGGGAACTGGTGGGGTCATGCCCCCTACAAACACGGCACCTCCTGCTCTGCCTGCCCCCCCAGCTACGGAGGACGATGCAAGGACAACCTCTGCTACAAAGGTGTGTGTGTGTGGTTAGGTGTGTGTGTGGCGTGGGGTGTGTGTGGCGTTAGGGTGTGTGTGGCGTTGGGGTGTGTGTGGCGTTGGGGTGTGTGTGGCGTTGGGGTGTGTGTGGCGTTGGGGTGTGTGTGGCATCGGGGTGCGTGTGGCGTCGGGGTGCGTGCGGCGTCGGGGTGTGTGTGGCGTTGGGGTGTGTGTGGCGTCGGGGTGTGTGTGGCGTTGGGGTGTGTGTGGCGTCGGGGTGTGTGTGGCGTCGGGGTGTGTGTGGCGTCGGGGTGTGTGTGGCGTCGGGGTGTGTGTGGCGTCGGGGTGTGTGTGGGATCTTGGTGTGTGTTGGCTTGGAAAACACTGCAATAACTATCTCATGTTTACACAAATACACTGTATTTTTTTCCCCGTCCAGTTCAGGATGATTCCCAAATGGCAACTTAATCCCTTCATAGTACACTTATTTTGACCAAAGCCCTAAGGGCCCTGGTCTCCCTGGTCAAAAGGAGTGCCCTAGATGGGGAATAGAGGTGTAATTTGGGACACAACCTCAGTATCAGAGCTAAAGAAACGTTTCAAAGTGTAAAGCTGAAACTGAATCATATCTCCTATCTCTGAAACTGAATCATATCTCCTATCTCTGAAACTGAATCATATTACTCCTATCTCTGAAACTGAAATGTATATTCCTCTCTCTCTCTCTCTCTCTCTCTCTTCTCTCTCTCTCTCTCTCTCTCTCTCTCTCTCTCTCTCTCTCTCTCTCTCTCTCTCTCTCTCTCTCTCTCTCTCTCTCTCTCTCTCTCTCTCTCTCTCTCTCTCTCTCTCGCCAGACGAAGTTACAGAGTCGCAGAGATCTCAGGAGGAAATCGAGGAAAACAATTATATCGAACCAGAGGTCCCCCGGAGCCCCCAGAAGCCACACCCAAGGGCCCCCCAGCCAAATCCCCCCCTTCTGGCCAAGACCCCCACCTCCACCCCCCCACCAGAGGAGCGGGAGAGGAATGAGGTGGTCAATACACAGCAGATGTGTAAGATGTCATTCAACTGGTTATTATGGCTTCAGTTGCATCTCTAAACGGGGGGGTACAGGTTCTGTTTTTTGGGGGGTTGGTGTGGAGGGTTGGAGGAGGGGTGCAGGGGTTGGTGTGGAGGGTTGGAGGAGGGGTGCAGGGGTGCAGGGGTAGGGAGGGAGGGTGGGAGGAGGGCTGCAAGGGTTTTTGACCTGAAATTCTGTCATCATCTGACGATATACTCCTGAAGACTAAACCGACCATGAGTTGGATTTCAAACCGAGGCTATGGAACTTGGCAACGGAAGGAGAGTTGTATGGCATTGAAGCTCGTCTGGAGGTTTGTTAACACAGTGTCCAAAGAAGGGCCAGAAATATACAGAATGGTGTCGTCTACATAGAGGTGGATCAGAGAATCACCAGCAGCAAGAGCGACATCATTGATGTATACAGAGAAGAGTCGGCCCGAGAATTGAACCCTGTGGCACCCCCATAGAGACTGCCAGAGGTCCGGACAATAGGCCCTCCGATTTGACACACTGAACTCTGTCTGAGAAGTAGTTGGTAAACCAGGCGAGGCAATCATTTGAGAAACCAAGGCTGTTGAGTCTGCCAATAAGAATGTGGTGATTAACAGAGTCGAAAGCCTTGGCCAGGTTGATGAATACGGCTGCACAGTAATGTCTCTTATCGATAGCGGTTATGATATCATTTAGGACCTTGACCGTGGCTGAGGTGCACCCATGACCAGCTCTGAAACCAGATTACATAGCGGAGAAGGTACGGTGGGATTCGAAATGGTCGTAATCTTATTGTTAACTTGGCGTTCGAAGACCTTAGAAAGACAGGGTAGAATAGAAATAGGTCTGTAGCAGTTTGGGTCTAGAGTGTCACCCCCTTTGAAGAGGGGGATGACCGCGGCAGCTTTCCAAACGATATGAAAGAGAGGTTGAACAGGTTAATAATAGGGGTTGCAACAATTTCGGCAGATAATTTTAGAAAGAGAGGGTCCAGATTGTCTAGCCTGGCTGATTTGTAGGGGTCCAGATTTTGCAGCTCTTTCAGAACATCAGCTATCTGGATTTGGGTGAAGGAGAAATGGTGGGGGCATGGGAGACTTGCTGTGGAGGTTGCCAGGCAGTTGACCGGGGTAGGGGTTGCCAGGTGGAAAGCATGGCCAGCCGTAGAGAAATGCTTATTGAAATTCTCAATTATAGTGGATTTATCAGTGGTAACAGTGTTTCCTAGCCTAAGAGCAGTGGGCAGCTGGAAGGAGGTGCTCTTATTCTCCATGGACTTTCCAGTGTCCTAGAACTTTTTGTGTTTCTGCTACAGGATGCAAATTTCTGCTTGAAAAAGCTAGCCTTAGCTTTCTTAACTGCCTGCGTATATTTGTTCCTAACTTCCCTGAAAAGTTGCATATCACGGGGGCTGTTCGATGCTAATGCAGAACGCCACAGGATGTTTTTGTGCTGGTCAAGGGCAGACAGGTCTGGAGTGAACCAAGGGCTATATCTGTTCCTGGTTCTACATTTTTTTAAATTTTTTGAATGGGGCATGCTTATTTAAGATGGTGAGGAAGGCACTTTTAAAGAATAACCAGGCATCCTCTACTGACGGGTTGAGGTCAATGTCATTCCAGGATATCCCGGCCAGGTCGATTAGAAAGGCCTGCTCGCAGAAGTGTTTTAGGGAGTGTTTTAGGGAGCGTTTGACAGTGATGAGGGGTGGTCGTTTGATCACAGACCCATTACGGACGCAGGCAATGAGGCAGCGATCGCTGAGATCTTGATTGAAAACAGCAGAGGTGTATTTGGAGGGCGAGTTAGTTAGGATGATATCTTGTTTTTGTAACAACTCCACCTGGACATGCAAGCTGGAGGCACTGCTTCTGGAGCCCGTGTTTACGGATTTGGGGTTGTACCTGGTAGGTTCATTGATACTTTGTGTGAGATTGAGGGCATTAAGCTTAGATTGTAGGATGGCCAGGGTGTTAAGCATGTCCCAGTTTAGGTCACCTGGTAGCACGAGTTCAGAAGATAGATGGGGGCAATCAATTCACATATGGTGTCGAGGGCACAGCTGGGGGCAGAAGGTGGTCTATAGCAAGCGGCAACAGTGAGAGACTTGTTTCTGGAAAGGTTCATTTTTTTGAAGTAGAAGCTCGAATTGTTTGGGGACAGACCTGAATAGTAAGACATAACTCTGCAGGCTATCTCTGCAGTAGATTGCAACACCGCCCCCTTTGGCAGTTCTATCTTGGCAAAAAATGTTATAGTTAGGGATGGAGATTTCAGGGTTTTTGGTGGTTTTCCTAAGTCAGGATTCAGACACGGCTAAGACATCCCGGTTGGCAGAATGTGCTAAAGCAGTGAATAAAGCAAACTTAGGGAGTAGGCTTATAATGTTAACATGCATGAAACCAAGGCTTTTACGGTTACAGAATCAACAAATGAGAGCACTTGGGGAGTGGGAGTGGAGCTAGGCACTGCAGGACCTGGATTAACCTCTACATCACCAGAGGAACAGAGGAGAAGTAGGATAAGGGTACGGCTAAAGGCTATACGAACAGGCCGTCTAGCACGTTCGGAACAGAGAGTAAAAAGAGCAGGTTTCTGGGCACGATAGCATAGATTCAAGGCAGAGTGTACAGACAAAGGTAAGGTAGGATGTGAGTACATTGGAGGTAAACCTAGGCATTGAGTAATGATGAGAGAGATATATTCTCTAGAGACGTTTAAACCAGGTGATGTAATCGCATATGTAGGAGGTGGAACAACATGGTTGGTTAAGGCATATTGAGCAGGGCTAGAGGCTCTACAGTGAAATAAGACATTCATCACTAACCAGAACAGTAATGGACGAGGCATATTGATATTAGAGAGAAGCATGCGTAGCCAAGTGAACATTTGGGTCCAGTGAGTGGTTGGGCTGGCTGGGGACACGGCGATTCAGACAGTTAGCAGGCCGGGGCTAACAAGCTTGCAGTTAGCAGACCGGGGCTAGCAAGCTAGCAGTTAGCAGACCGGGGTTAGCAAGCAAGCAGTTAGCAGACCAGGGTAAGCAAGCTAGCAAGCAAATTAGTTGTCCCACCTAGCTATCTTAAGATTAATGCACTAACTGTAAATCGCTCTGGATAAGAGCGTCTGCTAAATGCCTAAAATGTAAATTGTAAAACCTACTAGGCTCATGGTTCTCACACCCCCATCCATAGACTTACACAGTAATTATGACAACTTCTGGAAAGCTATGGTTGACCGTTGGTATGAGGTTCTTATTGTGGAATGCAGTGCTAGACTGTTTTCTCCGGACATAAAGGGACCCATCTTGTCCAAGAAGTTGATTTAAGTTTGTAAAAAAGCACCTGGAAGCACCTGGATGATCATCAAGATTCTTGGAAGAATGTTCTATGGATAGATTAATCAAAAATATAATTTTTTGGGGGGGACGACACAGGTCCCAATATGCCTGGCGAAAACCAAATACTGCATTTTACACTTAGAAACCTTAAAATGGCTTAAAAGAAACACATTTGAAGTTTTGGAATGGTTTCAGAAGTCCAGACCTAATCCTAATTGAGATGTTGTGGCAGAACTTGAAACGAGCAGTCCATGCTTGAAAACTCACAAATGTTGCTGAGATAAAGCAGTACTGCATGCGAGAGTTGGCCAAAATTCCTCCACGGTGATGTGAGAGACTGATAAACAACTACAGGAAGAATTTGGTTGCAGCAATTGCAGTAAATGTTGACACAACCAGATATTGTGTGTAAAGGTGGAATTACTTTTTCACACTGGGGAATTGGGTGTTGCAGTCATTTGATTAATTAAATAGATAAGATATATACATTGTTTTTTGTTATTTGTAAACTCTGGTTCACTTTATCGAATATTAGGTTTTGGGTGAAGATCTGCTAAGATTCAGTATAAGAAATATGTAAAAAATATAGAAAATCAGAAAGGGGGCAAATACTTTTTTACGGGCACTGATACTGCAAATTTGTACATCCACTGTATATCAACCGTATAAATCCATCCAAAGCCCTATCCATTCATGTCAATCAATCAATCAATCAATCACATTTATTTATAAAGCCCTTCTTACATCAGCTGATGTCACAAAGTGCTGTACAGAAACCCTGAACAGCAAAGCAATGCAGGTGTAGAAGCACGTAAACATTCCCGGTAGCTAGCTAGACGGAGCTTGCGGAGGATATTTCAATGAGTGGTTTGCATGCGCCATGACGTTAGCATTACAAGCTTACAACCACTGACTAGCTGTGGCAAAAATGTGCCTAGCTATCTGCGTCTGCATTGCGTCTACCTCTGTCATGTTTCAGAGGGAATTATTTTCAAGCCCTGCCTACCTAAACTTGTGATTTTGTTAGGAAAGTTGTCTGTCTGAAGAGCACCCTCCCTTAATTAGCCAAGAAAATCCAACGTGATTCTCATACCTAGAACTGGGTTTTCCGAGACTACCTAGACACTAATCTTGGTTCATTTTAGCATTTTCCCCCAAATGCTTAAGGTTAGGATTGGGGGAGTTGAAGCTGAACCTAGATCTGTACCTAGAAAAACTTCACCTCAGAGCATAGCAACACCTCACTAGCCTATATGTTGTCTCCTGTAGTGGTGGTTAACACAAAGACAGGCAGATGAAAGCATTGTGTGTTTTCTGTGTGTTACATATGTGAATAGCTAGTTAGCTTGACAGCTCTGTGTGCTACAGACGTGAATAGCTAGTTAGCTTGACAGCTCTGTGTGCTACAGACGTGAATAGCTAGTTAGCTTGACAGTTCAGTGTGTTCTGTGTGCTACAGATATAAATAGCTAGTTAGCTTAACAGTATAGTGTGTGTTCTGTGTGCTACAGATGTGAATAGCTACAGTAGTTAGCTTGACAGTTCTGTGTATTTCGGATGTGAATAGCTAGTTAGCCTGACAGCTCTGTGTGTTCTGTGTGCTACATATGTGAATAGCTAGTTAGCTTAACAGTATAGTGCTACAGACGTGAATATCTAGTTAGCTTGATAGCTGTGTGCTACAGACGTGAATAGCTAGTTAGCTTGACAGCTCTGTGTGTTCTGTGTGCTACAGACGTGAATAGCTAGTTAGCTTGACAGCTGTGTGCTACAGACGTGAATAGCTAGTTAGCTTGACAGCTCTGTGTGTTCTGTGTGCTACAGACGTGAATAGCTAGTTAGCTTGACAGCTGCATGTGCTACAGATGTGAATAGCTAGTTAGCTTGACAGCTGTGTGCTACAGACGTGAATAGCTAGTTAGCTTGACAGTTCAGTGTGTTCTGTGTGCTACATATGTGAATAGCTAGTTAGCTTGACAGCTCTGTGTGCTACAGACGTGAATAGCTAGTTAGCTTGACAGCTACGTGTGCTACAGATGTGAACAGCTAGTTAGCTTGACAGTACAGTGTGTTCTGTGTTGCAGCTCAGCATGTGACCTGTGACACTAAGCTACGAGATCAGTGCAAAGGAACCACGTGCAACAGGTAAAGGAAAAAACAACCACACACACACACACACACACACACACACACACACACACACACACACACACACACACACACACACACACACACACACACACACACACACACACACACACACACACACATCGTCTCAAATCAGCTGTCCCTGTCTATGTTACCACTGATAAATAAAGACCCATTCAGTGGTTGAGGAGCTCCCCATCCAACTCCTTCACAGAGAACACAATGTCTCCCTGATAGACTGGTCCCCTTCACAGAGGACACAATGCCTCTCTGGTAGACTGGTCCCCTTCACAGAGGACACAATGCCTCCCTGATAGACTGGTCCCCTTCACAGAGGACACAATGTCTCCCTGATAGACTGGTCCCCTTCACAGAGGACACAATCATTTTCAAGTACTTCTCAATAAACCAAAAAATGGACTTAAATTGAAATTGATCCCAGCCCTAAATCATCTATGTTCTCCTCAGGTACGAGTGTCCTGCCGGCTGTTTAGAGTCCACAGGGAAGGTGGTTGGGACAGTACACTATGAGATGGTGATTACATTATCATACATTATCAAATCAAATTACATCCTATTGCCTATGGGCCCTGGTCAAAAGAAATGCATTATGGGCCCTGGTCTAAAATAGTGGATTATGGGCCCTGGTCTAAAGTATTGTAGGCAATATGGTACAATTTGGGACAAAGACTAAGTCTTATACTGAATAGGTTAATCAAAATGCAGATAAAAATACTGAGCTAATGCATGGTAAATAAAGCGGCATAATGAATTTCAATGTACAGTGTACTAACTTTACACTGTAAACTTTACACTCTACAGTGTTAACTTTACAATGTACTAACTTTACAGTGTTAACTTTACAGCAATCTAGTATCTGCCGTGCTGGCCTCCACTCCGGAGTGATAGATAAGGATGGAGGATGGCTGGATGTCACCAGACAAGGCAGGAAGGACTTCTTCATTAAGTCCAACAAGAATGGAATTCAGTCTCTAGGGTATGGAAGCGTCATCTATCTTGCAAACACTATCTCTTTGCCCAACATATCTCGTTGCCCTCTTGACAACCACTGACAAAAAGCTAGCATTTTGACGGCGCGAGACGGGTGAAGGCATTTCAAGCTGAGGACAGTTTACACATCAGCTGAGGGGAGGACGGCAAGTAATAATGGCTGGAACGGAGCCAATGGAATGGCAATCAAACAAATGGAAACCATGTATTTGCTACCATTCCACTAATTCCACTCCGGCCATTACCACGAGCCCATCCTCCCCATTTAAGGCGCCGCCAACCTCCTGTGTAAACACATGTCCATGTCCGAGTCATAGAATTTGTAAAAAGCGTGAGCTGGCACACACCCAAACATGTTTGTAGAGGTGCTGAATAGCGGAGAGTAAACTGTAGAAAAATAAAGTACGAAAGTTACGCTCTACATGCTCCCAATAGGGTTGCAAACTTTCAGTCAATTCCCTGGTTTTCCTGAAATCCCAGTTGGCGAATTCCTGGGAACCATAAAACTTCTTAGGTCAGTGGATATGTTTGGGATACTCAGGGCCGGTCTTAAGCTTTTGGCTGGATGCTTTTCATTCTAGGAAATAGGGTCCGGATAAACCCTTCATATCGTTTGGAGTATTTCCGCTCTCTGTTGATAAAATGTAGTTTTTTTTTTTTTTTCGAAATGGGGCTTCCTGTCTTCTAGAAAGAGTGAACAGAGGAATAACAATGTGCAAGGATGCAAAACTCTGGTGACTTTCCATAAATTCCCAAGTTTTACAGAAAACCTGGGCGGAGGATTACGAATGTCTGGGAAACTTCCAACCAGGAAGAATAAAAACCTACGAATTTGGCGAAAGTTACCAGAATTTTGGAATCATAAGAATGTTTTTTACATTTACAGGAAGTATCAGAGCGCCAATGCTTTTATCATCTCCAAAGTAACAGGTCAGTACAGTACAACAACTATGGAATTAACTGAATTAGATTACATTAAGTCCTGTTGAGATCTCCTTGGGCCTGATATCAGCCTCCTTCCTGCCTTCCAGTGAAAGCGATCACCTGTGAGACCACGGTGGCTCAGATGTGTTCATATCAAAAGCTTGTAAAGCACTGTCCAAGGTATGACCATTACTCACTGTCTGTCTGTCTGTCTGTCTGTCTGTCTGTCTGTCTGTCTGTCTGTCTGTCTGTCTGTCTGTCTGTCTGTCTGTCTGTCTGTCTGTCTGTCTGTCTGTCTGTCTGTCTGTCTGTCTGTCTGTCTGTCTGTCTGTCTGTTCAATTCAAAGGGGCTTTACTTTTCATGGGGAAATGTGTTTACATAGTCAAAGCATGTGAAATAAACACATAAGTATTGGTGGTATTTACAATGTTGTTTGTGCTCAACTGGTTGCCCCTTTTTTTCATGGCTCATCAAATATTGCTGTGAATGCACAGTGTGGTATTTCCCTTAACCGATATGGAGTTGATCTATGTTTGACTTGTTCAACAATTATTTGTGGATCTGAAGGAAATGTGTGTCTCTAATGTGGTCATACATTTGGCAGGAAGTTAAGAAGTGCAGCTACGTGTTCCTCATTTTGTTGCTCTCAAAAGCGACCTCTCTCAATAGCAAGGCTATTCTCACTGAATCTTTACATAGTCAATGATTTTCTTAATTTTGGGTCAATCACAGTGGTCAGGTATTCTGCCGCTGTGTACTCTCTGTTTAGGGACAGATAGCATTCAAATTTGCTTCGTTTTTTTGGTTAATTGTTTCCAGTGTGTCAAATAGTTATATTTTTTCTTCCTCATAATTTGGTTTGGGTCTATTTGTGTTGCTGGCCTGGGACTCTGTTTGTGTTTGTGAACAGAGCCCAAGTACCAGATGGCAGAGGGATCGCTAGGTTCAGAAGACTGCTTTTGTTTTGGTTTGTTTGTTTGTCAGTAAGGGTGGTTTGTTTTACCATATTTTGGTATGAAGCCAATTTGACATTTGCTCAGGACATTTTTTTTCACTGAGGAAATGTTGCCGTCTGCTGTTGATGATACTGAAGAGGATTTTCAGAGATTGCTGTTGACACAGATTGGGATCAAATTCGTGGATTGGGGGTGACCAGTCCTTGGTTCCAAATATTGGGGAAGATCCCAGAGCTAAGGATGATGTTAAAGAGTTTAAAAATAGCCAATTTGAATTTGTGGTCTGTATATTTTATCATTTCATTGAGGATACCATCAACACCACAGGCCTTTTGGGGTTGGAGGGTTTGTATTTTGTCCTGTACCTCATCCAATGAAATTGGAGAATCCAGTGGGGTTCTGGTAATCTTTAATAACTGACTCTTCATTTTGTAAATTATCATGTTTTGATCTTTGTTCTTTGTTAAATGGCCGAAAAGATTTTGAATAGCTCTTCAGTCTGATAGGTGTGTCAGTGGACTGACTGTGAACGCCCTGAGAGACTCTGGGTTGAGGTCAGTGATAAAGTAGTCTACAGTACTACTACCAAGAGATGAGCTATAGGTGTACCTACCGTAGGAGTCCCCTCAAAGCCTACCATTTACACATGTACAGACACAGCGTCCAACAGCGCTGCAGGAGTTGTGACCCGTTTTTGTTGGTTACGTTGTCGTAGTTGTGTCTAGGGGGGCATATGGGGGAGGGAATGCTGTCACCTCCAGGTAGGTGTTTGTCCCCCTGTGTGCTGAGAGTGTCAGGTTCTTGTCCTGTTCTGGCATTTAGGTCACCACAGACTAGTACATGTCCCTGGGCCTGGAAATGGTTGATCTCCCCCTCCAGGATGGAGAAGCTGTCTTCATTAAAGAATGGGGATTCTAGTGGGGGGATATAGGTAGCACACAGGAGGACATTTTTCTCTGTTGAGATCATTTCCTTATTTATTTCTAAGGTCTGATCTAGATCTAAATAGGTTGTGGGCATGGTCTCTCTCTGACTCTATCTCTTTCATCTACCCCCCTCCACCTCACAACACTACCCCTTTATAGAGTAAATTAGATTGTTTAAACATTAAGCTACACTGATCCTGTCTGTTTTCAGGTTATATTGCCCCAGGAACTGCATGGACGAGAACCCTAACATATCACGGGTCATCGGAACCAGAATCTATTCAGATGTAAGTGACTCAGCTAAGCTCAGAGGCAAATCTGGTGTGTTCTTAGAATCCCTGATGTTTCATGATGCCAAATATCAGGTCAGTGGAGAATCTGGTGCGTTCTTAGAATCCCTGATGTTTCATGATGCCAAATATCAGGTCAGTGGAGAATCTGGTGCGTTCTTAGAATCCCTGATGTCATACCTCAGATCAGAGGGCTGTTGTATAGTGTCTGATTCAGTCTTGACTACAGAGATTCCTCACAGTGTTCTCTCTCTCGCGCTCTCTCTCTCTCTCTCTTTGTTTCTTACTTCTCTCCCTCTCTCTTTGGTCTCTCTCTTGTCTCTCTTTCTCGCTCTCAGCCTCTCTGTCTGTCCCACATCTTTGTATCTCTACCTCTCTTCCCCTTCGCTCTCCCTCTTCCTCTCTCTCTTCTCTCCCTTTCCCTCTCTCCCTCTTCCTCTCTCTCTTCTCTCCCTTTCCCTCTCTCCCTCTTCCTCTCTCTCTCTCCCTCTCTTTCGCTTATCTCTTATTTCTCTCTTGTGGCAGAAATTCTAAAGAGAGAGTCTGCAGATTCTTCAAACATCAACTTTATTATAAGATTAGCAAAAATGGAGCAGTGAACCTTTCACCGTTGAAGATGGTTAATAAGGCCCGACGAATCATAATTGGGTCACAGCTTTTATAGAAAAAAAAAGTAAAACTTATTTTGTCTGCGTGGCAATTTAGCAGATGTGTGGAAACAGGGGCGGAGCATGGTGTGTAAAAGGCGATTTGGTTTGTCTGCGTAGATTAAGATAGCCCCCCGAGGTTGATAGCACGAGGGCTCAACCGTTTAACTGCGTTCTGTCACAGTTCACACTATAATGTGCTACTTCCTGCAAGGTTCCACACAGCTGACTTCCTGCAGATTGTAAACCCACGGGATGTCTCACGCGCTTGCGGTCGCATCTAAACGGACCTTAGCTATACGCCTAGTCTTACGAATAAGTCACACCAAGAGAACTTTGTGTCAGGTTCGAAAAAAAAAAAACATTAGCGTTTAACAAGAGACAATTCTTTAAGTAAAAAAAAAATTGGATAGCATGACTAATTCTGTCATTTTTCACGACGGTCTCTCGATCGGTCTTTCACCAGCCCAACTCTCTAACCATCTTTTTTCTTCTCCCTCCCTCCCTCCCTCCCTCCATCTCTCTCTCTCTCTCCCTCTCCCCCTCTCTCTCTCTCTCTCTCTCTCCCTCTCTCTCTCTCTCTCTCTCTCTCTCTCTCTCCATCCCTCTCTCTCTCTCTCTCTCTCTCTCTCCATCCCTCTCTCTCTCTCTCTCTCTCTCTCTCTCTCTCTCTATCCCCCCCTCTCTCTCCCTCCCTCTCTCCCTCTCTCTCTCTCTCTCCCTCCCTCCCTCCCTCCCTCCCTCCCTCCCTCCCTCTCTCCCTCCCTCCCTCCCTCCCTCCCTCCCTCCCTCCCTCCCTCCCTCCCTCCCTCCCTCTCTCCCTCCCTCCCTCTCTTTCTCTCTCTCTCTCTCTCTCCCTCTCTCTCTCTCCCTCCCTCCCTCCCTCTCTCCCTCTCTCCAGAAATCCAGTATATGCCGGGTGGCGGTCCACGCAGGGGTGCTTCAGAACAATGTGGGTGGCTACATCGACGTGATGCCGGTAGACAAGCGGAAACAGTACATTGCCTCGTACCAAAACGGCATTACTTCCGAGAGGTACGGACCGACCCACGGCTGTGTGGAGCTTATCCCACACTGTGGTCATTCATCTCAGCCTGGTGTCTAGCACACACCAGCACAGCTTAAAGTCTGCATCTTAAATGAGGCTCTATTTCCTACATAGTGGACTACTTTTGACCAGGGCCCATAATGCTATAATATGGTGCTATTTGGAACACAACCATATACTGTACGGTAAGTCCCCTAGTGTCTTTGTGTAATGATATGGAATACACTGGAGAGAGAGAGAGAGAGAGAGACAGAAAGAAATGCCTGAATGAAAATAAGGAAATGTAATTTTAATGGAAGTAGAAAATGTAATGATGACATGTTATCACAGTATAAGATAGATAGAGCGTGAACACAAAGTAAGTGGGCTAGAATTGGAGAGTCTGTCTGACTGACTGTATCAGGAAGGGAATAGTTGAGTCAGGGCTATGCAGTATCTACCAGTCTCTTTACCGGTCTCTCTACCGGTCTACAGGTCTCTCTACCAGTCTCTCTACCAGTCTCTTTACCGGTCTCTCTACCGGTCTACAGGTCTCTCTACCAGTCTCTTTACCAGTCTCTTTACCGGTCTCTTTACCAGTCTCTTTACCGGTCTCTCTACCGGTCTCTCTACCGGTCTCTCTACCGGTCTCTTTACCGGTCTCTCTACCGGTCTCTCTACCGGTCTCTCTACCGGTCTCTCTACCGGTCTCTTTACCGGTCTCTCTACCGGTCTCTTTACCGGTCTCTTTACCGGTCTCTCTACCGGTCTCTCTACCGGTCTCTCTACCGGTCTCTTTACCGGTCTCTCTACCGGTCTCTCTACCGGTCTCTTTACCGGTCTCTTTACCAGTCTCTTTGCCGGTCTGGAAACAGAGGAACAGTTCAATCAGTGCTAGTTTCTGCATTGGACAATAAAAGTGCTGCAAGTCCTGTGCAGGCCAGCGTGCACATTAAAAATACAGGTTTAGCTAGCTAAGTATTAGTATTACACAGCCTAGTAGTAGTGTTATATAGCCTAGTATTAGTGTTAGCTAGCCTAATATTCGTTTTATATAGCTTAGTGTTAGTGTTAGCTAGCCTAGCAGCGACATCTCTTCAGGGCTAAAGATCCGGTTTAGATCTATCTGTATCTCCTAAGCATGTCAAGCCACAGCGCTCTCTCTCTCTCTCTCTCTCTCTCTCTCTCTCTCTCTCTCTCTCTCTCTCTCTCTCTCTCTCGCTCGCTCTCTCTCTCCAACTCAACCCGGTGGGATGCCTATTTGTGTCAGTCTGTCATCTCTCTATTTGTGTAAAAGCTGCACGTCTCTATTTCTTTCTTTTTTCAAGACAACGTAAAGTTGAGTCTATCTGTTTCACCAGAAGTTTATCAGTTTGTTGGAACAGCAAAGACTTGTATTTCTTTGTGTCGCGGCGTCTGTTATCGAGCGGCTGGCGTTCATGGTTGACATCTATGTTGGTCTGTAAAACAGGTCTATCAGCTGTGTTTGTTTGTGTTTATCAGCTGTCTGTCTGTCTGTCTGTCTGTCTGTCTGTCTGTCTGTCTGTCTGTCTGTCTGTCTGTCTGTCTGTCTGTCTGTCTGTCTGTCTGTCTGTCTGTGTAGAACGTCCAGGACAGTGAGATTCTGACACATTTCACAGGCAGCCAGACTGATTCCTTCTCTTGTTTTCTGTCTGCTCCTTCTCCCCCTCCTCCTCCTTTCCTCCTCTTCCTCTCACCCCTTCATCTCTCCCCCTCCCTTCCTCTCGCCCCACCAGTCTTCAGAACCCACCAGGAGGAAAGGCATTCCGGGTGTTTGCTGTGATCTGAATGTTTCGTGTTCCGACTGAGTGTTCCGTGTTCCGACTGAGTGTTCCATGTTCTGACTGAGTGTTCCGTGTTCTGACTGAGTGTTCCGTGTTCTGACTGAGTGTTCCGTGTTCTGACTGAGTGTTCCGTGTTCTGACTGAGTGTTCCGTGCTCTGACTGAGTGTTCCGTGTTCTGACTGAGTGTTCCGTGTTCTGACTGAGTGTTCCGTGTTCTGACTGAGTGTTCCGTGTTCTGACTGAGTGTTCCGTGTTCTGACTGAGTGTTCCGTGCTCTGACTGAGTGTTCCGTGTTCTGACTGAGTGTTCCGTGTTCTGACTGAGTGTTCCGTGCTCTGACTGAGTGTTCCGTGTTCTGACTGAGTGTTCCGTGTTCTGACTGAGTGTTCCGTGTTCTGACTGAGTGTTCCGTGTTCTGACTGAGTGTTCCGTGTTCTGACTGAGTGTTCCGTGCTCTGACTGAGTGTTCCGTGTTCTGACTGAGTGTTCCGTGTTCTGACTGAGTGTTCCGTGTTCTGACTGAGTGTTCCGTGTTCTGACTGAGTGTTCCGTGCTCTGACTGAGTGTTCCGTGTTCTGACTGAGTGTTCCGTGTTCTGACTGAGTGTTCCGAAGGTCAGGGGCTCCATCTCTCCTCTCTCACCAAACACAGAATCACTCATCTCTGCTGTCTGTAGGCTGAATGGGCTGTGAACACTCATCTCTGCTGTCAAAACCTGAGAATGACTGAAACGTTTTTCTGGCCTTTTCACTAGCCGTGAGGTCAGAGGACGTTTCCACGGAAACTATAGACATTTAACACAGGTACGGGCAGCGCTGAATGAAGAGAGACGGGAGAGAGCAAGGCTGGTGCTCAGTGCAGTCGCATTTCAATGTTTTAATGTTATCTGGCTCATTTTATAAACTGTATATATTTGACGTAATTGCTAGAATTACTTTAAACTGTAAAGTGCAGTACCAGTCAAAAGTCTGGACACACTTACTCATTCCAGGGTATTTCTTTATTTTTACTGTTTTCTACATTGTAGAATAATAGTGAAGACATCAAAACTATGAAATAACACATATGGAAGCATGTAATAACCAGAAAAGTGTTAAGCAAATTTAAAATATAATATATATTTTAGATTCTTCAAAGTAGCCACCCTTTGCCTTGATGACAGCTTTGCACACTCTTGACATTCTCTCAACTAGCTTCACCTGAAATGCTTTTCCAACAGCCTTGAAGTTCCCACATATGCTGAGCATTTGTTGGCTGCTTTTCCTTCACTCTGTGGTCCAAGTCATCCCAAACCATCTCAATTCGGTTGAGGTCGGGGGATTGTGGAGGCCAGGTCATCTGATGCAGCACTCCATCACTCTCCTTCTTGGTCAAATAGCCCTTACACAGCCTGGAGGTGTGCTGGGTCATTGTCCTGTTGAAAAACAAATGATAGTCCCACTAAGCTCAAACCAGATGAGATCAAATCAAATTTATTTGTCACATACACATGGTTAGCAGGTGTTAATGCAAGTGTAGCGAAATGCTTGTGCTTCTAGTTCTGACCATGCATTAATATCTAACAAGTAATCTACCAATTCCACAACAACTACCTTGTACACACAAGTGTAAAGGAATGAATACGAATATGTACATAAAAATATAGAAATAAATGAGTGATGGCCGTGCGGCATAGACAAGATGTAATTATAGAGTACAGTATATACATATGAGATGAGTAATGTAGGGTATAAAAGCATATAAAGCAGCATTGTTTAAGGTGGCTAGTGATACATTACATCAGGATGGCAAGATGCAGTAGATGGTATAGAGTACAGTATATACATATGAGATGAGTAATGTTGATTATGAAAACATTATATAAAGTGGCATTGTTTAAAGTGGCTAGTGATACATCTAATTACATCAAGATGGCAGGATGCAGTAGATGGTATAACGTACAGTATATACATATGAGATGAATAATGTAGGTTATGTAAACATTATCTAATATAAATAATATAAAGTGGCAAGTGATAAATTGATTACATCAATTTTCCCATGTATTAAAGTGGCTTGAGTTGAGTCAGTATGTTGGCAGCAGCCACTCAATGTTAGTGATGGCTGTTAACAGTCTGATGGCCTTGAGATAGAAGCTGTTTTTCAGTCTCTCGGTTCCAGCTTTGATGCACATGTACTGACCTCGCCTTCTGGATGATAGCTGGATGAACAGGCAGATGGCGTATCACTGCAGAATGCTGTGGTAGCCATGCTGGTTAAGTGTGCCTTGAAATCTAAATAAATCACAGACAGTGTCACCAGCAAAGCACCATCACACCTCCCACTAAGCGCAAACCAGATGGGATGGCATATCACTGCAGAATGCTGTGGTAGCCATGCTGGTAAAGTGTGCCCTGAATTCTAAATACATCACACCTCCTCCTCCATGCTTCATGGTGGGAACCACACATGCAGAGATCATCCATTCACCTACTCTGCGTCTCACAAAGACACAGCGGTTGGAACCAAACATCTCAAATTTGGACTCATCAGACCAAAGGACAGATTTTCACCGGTCTAAAGTCCATTGCCCGTGTTTCTTGACCCAAGCAAGTCTCTTCTTCTTATTGGTGTCCTTTAGTAGTGGTTTCTTTACAGCAATTCGACCATGAAAGCCTGATTCACACAGTCTCCTCTGAACAGTTGATGTTGAGATGTGTCTGTTACTTGAACTCTGTGAAGCATTTATTTGGGCTGCAATTTCTGAGGCTGGTAACTCTAATGAACTGTCAGGGCTTTCTTCGTCTCCTGACGATATAACGAAATCATCGTCGGAAAAGGTAGACCAATACGCAGCAGGTATGTGATTGTTCATTTTTGAACATTTATTCACTTCAAAACGAATACAAAAACAACAAACAAGAAAACAAACGATTCACTGACAGTCTGGCAAGGCACAGGCTAAACACAGAACAATCACCCACAGATAACAAACAAACACACCCAACTAATATAGGACTTCCAATCAAAGGCAACACCACACAGCTGCCTTCAATTGGAAGTCCACCCCAATTAACTCAGCATAGAACCAGACACACTAGACTAAACATAGAAATACATAAACCAAAACCCGGAAATACTAAATCAAACACCCTTTTAACAAACACACCACCCCGAACCACATAAAACGAATACCCTCTGCCACGTCCTGACCAAACTACAATACTAATTAACCCTTATACTGGCCAGGACGTGACATGAACGTATCCTTTGCAGCAGAGGTAACTCTGGGTCTTCCTTTCCTGTGGCGGTCCTCATGAGAGACAGTTTAGTCATAGGCCTTGATTGTTTTTGCGACTGCACTTGAAGAAACTTTCAAAGTTCTTGAAATTTTCCATATTGACTGACCTTCATGTCTTAAAGTAATGATGGCTGTAGTTTCTCTTCTTTTATTTGAGCTGTTCTTGCCATAATATTGACTTGGTCATTACCCAATAGGGCTATCTTCTGTGTACCACCACTACTTTGTCACAACACAACTGATTGGCTCAAACGCAAGGAAAGAAATTCCACAAATTGACTTTTAACAAGGCACACCTGTTAATTGAAATGCATTCCAGGTGACTACCTCGTGAAGCTGGTTGAGATAATGCCAAGAGTGTGCAAAGCTGTCATCAAGGCAAAGGGTGGCTACTTTGAAGAACCTCATATAAAATATATTTTGATTTGTTTAACACTTTTTGTTGCTTACTACATGATTCCATATGTGTTATTTCATAGTTTTGATGTATTCACTATTATTCTACAATGTAGAAAATAGTAACAAATAAAGAAAAACCTTGGAATGAGTCGGTGTTCTAAAACAGTCCAAATGTTTGACTGGTACTGTGTATATATATATATATATATATATATATATATATATATATATATATATATATATATATATATATATGTGTGTGTGTTGTTGGTTTTGTTATTATTGTCTTGCCTGTAGAACTGAACTGATGTCCAATATTACAACAACAGAATATAACATAGATAACAATATACAAGTTAGCACTTAAAGGAACATCATTATTTTATACCGTAATGTAATAGTATGTCAGATTAGACCTGCTTCTGTCTGGCCCATGTTATTATAGGTGCTGTGGAAAAGTACTTTATCTGTGTATGTTTGCCTTTCTAAACAACATCAGTAGGTATTATTTGTACTTTATGCTGTTTTTCTATCAGTGGTATCAAGGAGTAAGCCAAGGAATGCTGCTACGTATGTTTTTAATATGTAGTAATATTCCCATAGAGAGTAATACTACTCCATAGAGATGTTATGGTTCGGTATTGGTTATGGTTTTGTTATGGCTAGGGCTCTGTGTTTTGCCCAATGATGTGACATAGCAAGATTATATCACGTATATTGAACAAAAAAATATAAACACAACATGTAAAGTGCTGGTCCCATGAGCTGAAATAAAAGATCCCAGAAATGTTACATAGTCACGAAAAGTTTTATTTCTCTCAAATTGTTCTCCTTTGCCAAAATAATCTATCCACCTGAAAAGTGTGGCATATCAGGAAGTTGATTAAACAGCATGATCCTTACACAGGTGCACTGTGGGGACAGTAAAAGACTACTATAAAATGTACAATTTTGACACACAACACAACGCCACTGTTTTGAAGGAGAGTGCAATTGGCATGTTGACTGCAGGAATGTCCAACAGAGCTGTTGCCAGAGAATTCAATGTTAATTTCTCTACCATAAGCCACCTCCAGTGTAGTTTTAAAGAATATGTCAGTGCATTCAACCCGGCCTCACAACCTCAGACCAAGTGTAACCACGCCAACCCAGGTCTTCCACATCCGTCGTCTTCACCTGCGGGATTAATTTGAGACCAGCCAGCTGAACAGCTGACGAAACTGTGGGTTTGCATAGTCAAAGAAATTCTTGAAAAACTGTCAGAAACCATCTCAGGGAAGCTCATCTGCGTTCTCGTCGTCCTCACCAAGGTCTTGACCTGACTGTAGTTTGGCATCGTGACCGACTTCAGTTGACAAATGCCCATCTTCTTTCGATAGAGATATGTGCTCTTCCTGGATGAATTCTGGTTTCAACTGTATGGCGTCGTGAAGGCGAGCGATTGGCTGACGTCAACTTTGTGAACAGAGTGCTTCATGGTGGCGGTGGGGTTAGGATATGGGCAGGTATAAGCTATGGGCAACAAACACAATTGCATTTTATCAATGGAATTTTGAATGCACAGAGATATCGTGATGAGATCATGAGGCCCATTGTCGTGCCATACATCTGCCGCCATCACCTCATGTTTCAGCATGATAATGCACGGCCACATGTCGCAACGGCCTCTGTACACAATTCCTGAAAGCTGAAAATGTCCTGCATACTCACCAGACACATCAACAATTGAGCATGTTTGGGATGCTCTGGATCGACATGTACGACAGCGTGTTCCAGTTCCCGAAAATATCCAACAACTTCACACAGCCATTGAAGAGGAGTGGGACAACAATGGACAGGCCACAATCAACAGCCTGATCAACTCTGTATTCCCAGTCATTTGAAATTCATAGTTAAGCCTTATCCGGAAAGGAGAATTACACCAAAGCATGAAAACATAAAGCAATTGTCTGTGTATGGGACCTTCTAACATACAAAGAAAAGGCAATTTGAGGAAATAAAGGTTCAAATTCAGGTACACTACCGTTCAAAAGTTTGGTGTCACTTAGACATTTTCTTGTTTTTGAAAGAACATTTTTTTTTTAATTGTCCATTAAAATAACATCAAATTCATCAAAAATACAGTGTAGACATTGTTAATGTTGTAAATTACTAATGTATCTGGAAACGGCAGATTTTTTTTATGGAATATCTACATAGGCGTACAGAGGCCCATTATCAGCAACCATCACTCCTGTGTTCCAATGGCTTCATAAAATAGTACCCACAAAACACCAGTGTCACCGTCAACAGTGAAGAGGCAACTCCAGGATGCTGGCTTTCTAGGCAGAGTTGCAAAGAAAAAGCCATATCTCAGACTGGCCAATAAAAATAAAAGATTAAGATGGGCAAAATAACACAGACTCTGGACAGAGGAACTCTGCTTAGAAGGCCAGCATCCTGGAGTTGCCTCTTCATTGTTGACGTTGAGACTGGTGTTTTGCGTGAACTATTTAATGAAGCTGCCAGTTGAGGACTTGAGGCGTCTGTTTCTCAAACTAGACACTCTAATGTACTTGTCCTCTTACTCAGTTTAAAAGACTCAGAATTCCCTCATGAGATTGGAATGTTGGGAGTTTGATCCCAGGCTGATTCATACCAAAGACTATAAAAATGGAACCTGATGCGTCTCTCAAATCAAATCAAATATTATTGGTCACATACACCGAATACAACAGATGTAGAATTTACCGTGAAATGCTTAATTACTAGCCCATTCCCAACAACGCAGAGTTAAAAAGTAAGACAAATATTTGTCCAAAAAGGAAAATGGTAAGACAATAAAATAACAATAACGAAGCTATATACCATTACCGAGTCAATGTGCAGGGGTACGAGGTAGTTGAGGTCTATGCTTGGCACTCAGAATTTAAGGAGATAGATTGGAGGTAAGGCCCTGCAATAAACTAGCATCCTGTTCAGGGGATGTACTGGTACGTTTTAAGACTGCCAAGTGGCACAGCGGTCTAAGGCACTGCATTTCAATGCAAGAGGCATCACTACAGTCCCTGGTTCAAATCCAGGCTGTATCACATCTGGCCATAGTCCCACTGGCCCAGTGTCATCTGGGTTTGGATGGAGTAGGCCGACATTGTAAATAATCATTTGTTCTTATTAACTGACTTGCCTAGTTAAATAAAGGTAAAATAAATAAAATAAAATAAAACATCAAGCTGTCTCACTACAGAAACAGGAGATAGACTAGTGTCCTGTCCAGGGGAGGTCCTGGTACATCAAGCTGCCTCACTACAGAAACAGGATATAGACTAGTGTCCTGTCCAGGGGAGGTCCTGGTACATCAAGCTGCCTCACTACAGAAACAGGAGATAGACTAGTGTCCTGTCCAGGGCATGTACTTATACATCAAGCTGCCTCACGCTAAAGAAACTGGAGATAAACTAGTGTCCTGTCCAGGGGGTGTACTTTAAACAGGTCAACATTCACAAGGCCGCAGGGCCAGACGGATTACCAGGACGTGTACCGCGAGCATGACCATAGTGCCCTCAAATCTCATCAATAAGCTAAGAACCCTGGGACTTAATACCTCCCTCTGCAACTGGATCCTGGACTTCCTGACAGACCGCTCCCAGGTGATAAGGGTAGGTAACAACACATCCACCACGCTGATCCTCAACACCGGGGCCCCTCAGGGGTGCATGCTCAGCCCCCTCCTGTACTCCCTGTTCACTCATGACTGCACGGCCAGGCACGACTCCAACAACATCATTAAGTTTGCCGATGACACAACAGTGGTAGGCCTGATCACCGACAACGATGAGACAGCCTATAGAGAGGAGGTCAGAGACCTGGCCGTGTGGTGCCTGGACAACAACCTCTTCCTCAACGTGATCAAGACAAAGGAGATGATTCTGTACTAAAGGAAAAAGAGGACCGAGCACGCCCCCATTCTCATCGACGGGGCTGCAGTGGAGCAGGTTGAGAGCTTCAAGTTCCTTGGTGTCTACGTCATCAACAAACTAACAAGGTCCAAGCACACGAAGGCAGTCGTGAAGAGGGCACGACAAAACCTATTCACCCTCAGGAGACTGAAAAGATTTGGCATGGGTCCTCAGATCCTCAAAAGGTTCTACAGCTGCACCATCAAGAGCATCTTTACTGGTTGCATCACTGCCTGGTATGGCAACTGCTCGGCCTACGACAACAAGCAACTACAGAGGGTAGTGCGAACGGCCCAGTACATCCCTGGGGCCAAGCTTCCACCAGTCACCCTAGTCATAGACTGTTCTCTCTGCTACCGCACAGCAAGCGGTACCGGAGTCTATGTCCAAGAGGCTTCTAAACAGCTTCTACCCAAAAGCCATAAGACTCCTGAACATCTAATCAAATGGCTACCCAGATTATTTTCATTGCCCCCCCCCCCCCCCCTTTACACCACTGCAGATCTCTGTTGTCATCTATGCATAGTCACATAGTCATAATACCTCTATTATACCATTTACTACTACAGTATACCACCATGACATGTACTACTACAGTATACCATTATACCATTTACTACTACAGTATACAATTATACCATTTACTACTACAGTGTACAATGAAATCATTATACCATTTACTACTAGAGTATACCACCATGACATGTCCTACTACAGTATACCATTATACCATTTACTACTACATTATACCATTATACCATTTACTACTACAGTATACCACTATACCATTTACTACTACATTATACCATTATACTATTTACTACTACAGTATACCATTATACCATTTACTACTACAGTATACAATTATACCATTTACTACAACATTATACCACTATACCATTTACTACTAGAGTATACCACCATGACATGTACTACTACATTATACCATTATACCATTTACTACTACATTATACCACTATACCATTTACTACTAGAGTATACCACCATGACATGTACTACTACAGTATACCACTATACCATTTACTACTACAGTATACCATTATACTATTTACTACTACAGTATACCATTGTACTATTTACTACTACAGTATACCACTATACCATTTACTACAACAGTAACCATTATACCATTTACTACTAGAGTATAACACCATGACATGTACTACTACAGTATACCATTACACCATTTTATATTACAGTATACTATTATACCATTTACACTACAGTATACCACTATGAAAATGTACTACTACAGTATACCATTATACCATTTACTACTACAGTATACCACTATACTATTTACTACTACAGTATACCATTATAACATTTACACAACAGTATACCACTATGACATTTACTACTACTATATGCCATTATACCATTTAATACTACATTATACCATTATACCATTTACTACTACATTATACTAGTATACCATTTACTACCACAGTATACCATTATACCATTTACTACTACAGTATACCATTATACCATTTACTACTACATTATACCATTATACCATTTACTACTACATTATACTAGTATACCATTTACTACTACATTATGCCATTATACCATTTACTACTACATTATACTAGTATACCATTTACTACTACATTATGCCATTATACCATTTACTACTACATTATACTAGAATACCATTTACTACTACAGTATACCATTAAACCATTACACCATTTACTACTACAGTATACCAGTATACCATTTACTACTACAGTATATCATTATAACATTATACCATTTACTACTACAGTATACCAGTATACCATTTACTACTTACTACATTATGCTAGTATACCATTTACTACTACAGTATACCACTACACCATTTACAACTACAGTATACCATTAAACCATTACACCATTTACTACTACAGTATACCAGTATACCATTTACTACTACAGTATATCATTATAACATTATACCATTTACTACTACAGTATACCACTATACCATGTACTTCTACACTATACCATTATACCATTTACTACTACAGTAAACAATTATACAATTTACTACTACAGTATACCATTGTACCATTATACCATTTACTACTACAGTATACCACAATACCATTTAGTACTACAGTATACCACTATATCATTTACTACTACTGTATACCACTACACCATTTACCACTACAGTATGCCACTATACCATTTACTACTACAGTATACCACTATATCATTTACTACTACTGTATACCATTATGCCATCTACTACTACAGTATACCACTATATCATTTACTACTACTGTATACCATTATGCCATTTAGTACTACAGTATACCATTATATCATTTACTACTACTGTATACCATTATGCCATCTACTACTACAGTATACCACTATATCATTTACTACTACAGTATACCATTATGCCATTTACTACTACTGTATACCATTATGCCATTTACTACTACAGTATACCACTATATCATTTACTACTACTGTATACCATTATGCCATTTACTACTACTGTATACCATTATGCCATCTACTACTACTGTATACCATTATACCATCTACTACTACAGTATACCATTATACCATCTACTACTACTGTATACCATTATACCATCTACTACTACAGTATACCATTATACCATCTACTACTACAGTATACCATTATACCATCTACTACTACAGTATACCATTATACCATCTACTACTACAGTATACCATTATGCCATCTACTACTACAGTATACCATTATACTATTTACTACTACAGTATACCATTATACCATCTACTACTACAGTATACCATTATACCATCTACTACTACAGTATACCATTATACCATCTACTACTACAGTATACCATTATACCATCTACTACTACAGTATACCATTATGCCATCTACTACTACAGTATACCATTATACTATTTACTACTACAGTATACCATTATACCATCTACTACTACAGTATACCATTATGCCATCTACTACTACAGTATACCATTATACTATTTACTACTACAGTATACCATTATACCATCTACTACTACTGTATACCATTATGCCATCTACTACTACAGTATACCACTATACCATTTACTACTACAGTATACCATTATACCATCTACTACTACTGTATACCATTATGCCATCTACTACTACTGTATACCATTATACCATCTACTACTACAGTATACCATTATACCATCTACTACTACTGCATACCATTATGCCATCTACTACTACTGTATACCATTATACCATCTACTACTACTGTATACCATTATACCATCTACTACTACTGTATACCATTATACCATCTACTACTACTGTATACCATTATACCATCTACTACTACTGTATACCATTATACTATTTACTACTACAGTATACCATTATACCATCTACTACTACTGTATACCATTATACCATCTACTACTACTGTATACCATTATACCATCTACTACTACTGTATACCATTATACCATCTACTACTACTGTATACCATTATACTATTTACTACTACAGTATACCATTATACCATCTACTACTACAGTATACCATTATACCATCTACTACTACAGTATACCATTTACGAGAATGGCCACACCCTTGTAGTATGCATCGTTCTACGTACTTTTATTACTTCAATGTCCTCGATGACTCACCTCACCTGCCAAACTGAAACGGAGCAAAGCGATCAAAGAAAAGTCCTGAATCTGATTCTCTCTGACAGGAGCCCTTTGGCGGCCATCACCGTTCTGAATAAAACCAGCCACACAGTCATTTCAAAACTAGATTTACATTTTACATTTTAGTCGTTGCGTACAGTTTTTTGCTTTCGTTCACCTTTCCACCTTTCGAGCCGTTTGGAAGATGGAACTCCTGTATCCGCCTGCTCAGCCGTTGAGGTCTTGTGGCTTTGTAATTGGAGTTGTCTATCTCTCCTAGACAAGCTGCCAGCCAGGGTTTGAGAGCCCAGTCTACACAAAATGTTCCCTTAACGTTTTGTTGTCAGCCGGAACCAGCTGAGCCTGGGTCTCCCACAGGAGAGTCTAACGCTAACCACCAACCAAAACACTAAATCCTGATGGTAAAACTGCATCCCAAAAGCCCCATAGGGCTTTGGTCAAAATTAATGCACAACATAGGTAATAGGACACTATTTGGGACGAGTCCAAACTCTGACCATTTCATAGGTAATAGGATGGTATTTGGGACGAGTCCAAACTCTGACCATTTCATAGGTAATAGGATGGTATTTGGGACGAGTCCAAACTCTGACCATTTCATAGGTAATAGGATGGTATTTGGGACGAGTCCAAACTCTGACCATTTCATAGGTAATAGGATGGTATTTGGGACAAGACCTAACTCTAACCACTACATAGGCAATAGGATGTTATTTGGGACGGGACCTAACTCTAAACGTACACTGTAGCATAAG